>NW_004955551.1:285381-289276 GCF_000276665.1 Chinchilla lanigera | reverse complement strand
GTTCTTCTTTTATGTAACTTTCAGTTCAGTTATCTCCGTATACTCTATCACCTACTCAAACCTTCAATTCCCATTTTTGGTTACCATCTCCTGGGCATCCTGGGCCAATGTCTTTAATTGGCCCCAGGTCATGTCTGGTCCCATCCTTGTCTATCAGCTGTGGTGTAGTCTCCGAGGCATCACTGCTACAGGACTAAGCATCAGCTTCTTGAAAGGTGGAACCAACTCCTTAAAGGGGTCTGGCTCCATGATACAGCAGGACAGCATATCTGGCACCCAGATAGGCCATTCAGCATTTTCTGGAAAGACACAAGCATACCCTTAGGCCCATATGAATGGCTGGGTCCCTTCCATTGTCCAGTAGGAAGAACTCTCCAAAGAACATGTCATAGCTTCTTTTCCTTTATTTGATTGAATTGTTTTTCTGCTGCTGTAGTCTCATCACTAGTAGAATTTAAAAAGTTAGTAGTATATACTACCAAGTGAAGTCCATTATGAGGTGTGAATTTTGTAGGGAAGAATTCCCCTTTTTGTTTTTGTAATTGAATTTTGAGTGTGTGGTGAACATGTTTAACAGTTCTTTGATCTTGAGGGTTATAAGGAATTCCCATGGTAAGGGAAATATGAAAAGTTTTACAAAACGTTTGGAAGGCAGCACTTGTATAAGCTGGGCCACTGTCAGTCTTAAGTGTCCATGAGCAACTAAGGGTAGCCTCTTTGCACCATTTGTTTGCATTTTCAAAGGTTAATTGTTGAACGATTAACTTGCCAGCCTCTGTGTCATTGATAATCCTCCCACTAGCCTGCAATAAGTGTGCTACAAAACCCTGAAAAGTTTTATTAGGAGCCTGATGAATGGAAGTCAGATCAAGGGATGTCTCACCCTTTTAAGGAAGTTCTTTCAAAACCCTTAGGGCAGCTATTTTAATTTGTTCATAGGCTTGCAACTAAAAAGTAAGTTGAGGCCAGGTGCAGCGGTGCATGCCTGTAATCCCAGAACTCAGGAGGCTGAGGCAGGAAGATCGCTGTGAGTTCAAGTTCTACCTGGGCTACAAAGTGAGTTCAAGGTCAGCCTGAACTGCATAGTGAAACCCTGTATCAGAAATGCAATAAAAAAGTAATTTGATTATTGTGGCAGCAGTTAGCATGTCTTTTGAGCCTGACCTGGGCAACACATTGGGACCCAGTTAAAAAAAATCAAAAGCTTCTCATTCAGTAGTTCCTCAGTCAGCAAGTGGTGAATGAGTGAGTAAATGAAACAGAATTCTAAAGAGGTGGAGATAGGAAGAACTTTGAGGTCCTCAAGTTTGTGAACAAATTGCAACCACCAATTCTCCTCCCATGCCCGTCACAGGCATCACCAATCAATCAAGTGATTCTTTCCTACTGAGCCACTATTATGCCTCACAATCTGTCTTAAGTCAGTGTCCCAGACAGCCACTCTTACCAAGGGTAATTGCAGCACAGCTGATGCTGCTGTTGCCTTTCTTAGCTAACTTTTCCTCAGGTAAGGCCCCCTGTGCTCCAGGTGTGGCAGAGCCGGGCTCCTGCCAGCTCAAATCTGCCTATCTCCCTGAAGGACTGCCACAAGCAGCCACATCCACGGGTGCCTGAGATGGTTAATTGATGCACGGACACAGCAGTCCACCCAGTGGTGATCTCTGTGCTGCAGTTTAAGCACTTAAGGTCCCTGTGGCATCAGGCTGAGGCTGGGTTTCTTCTGGGCCATACTGGTGCAATCTTTTCCTCTGCCCACCCTAATTCCACCCCCGAATAAGTCACTTGCACTTTCTCAGGCCCTGCTTCTAGAGAGTCCCAGACAGTACTCACCTATGTTGAGCATAACTATACATGCTTGGCACTGTGGTAAATGTTTGCTATGCTTTGCTGAAGCAATTTATAAGGCTGCTGTTCTTACCCCCATTTTACAGCTAGAGAAACTGAAGCCTGGCGAGATGCCTATTCCAGGTTGTGTGGGAGATGTGTTGTGGAGCCAGCATGCAAACTCAGACCCATTCTCCCCCAAAGCACATGCTCTTCGGCACCAAATGGAGAGGAATGCGCAGTGCTATGTTCTGAATATGTCCCTGGAAGTGCAGATGTTGAAACTAAATCCAGGTTGTGACAGTGTTACGAAGTGCAGTTTTAGGAGAAGCTGAGTGACATTATAAAAAGGCTGGGGAGAACTTGCTAGTCCCTTCTTGCCCTCCCATCCCTTCTTCCATGTAAGAACACTGTGTTCCTGCTCTCCAAAACATGCAGTGTTCACGATACCATCTCAGAAGCAGAGATCGCCCTGCTGACCAGACATGGATACTTCTGGTTCCTTGATTTTACACCTCCAGTCTCCAGATCAGTGAGGAATAAATTTCTGCTCATTATAAATCACCTGGTCTAGTGTATTCTGTCATGGCAGCATGAGGGAGTAGAACATGAAACTACTCTGAAATCTGCATTTTCCCCTTTTCCTTCTTGCTTCACTTTTAAGCTTTGCAAGTATAGGAGGAAAATTACCAAAAGCTTTGGCTTGAGTCAATTAATGCTTAATTTGTTGAGGTTGGGGTGAGGGGCAGGATGGATTTGGGGAGACTTTCCAATCTGCCCACAGCCCCAGCGTCCTGCTCTTTTCTTTTAAACTATTTGTTGTTGGTATATTTTAGCTATACAAAATGATCACATTCACCATAGGGAATTTGTACCTGTACATGATATATCTTGCTGCTTCTTTTATCCCATTCTCCTCCTTTCCCTTCAGCCCCTTCTTCCCCTTCTTAATTACAAAAGCTTTGTTTGCATTTTTTCTTTTCATTCTCTTTTTTTCCTCTTCCTTCATTTCCTCCTGACCTCTTCTATGCTTCCCTTCTCATCTGAACATATTCTTCCCATTACCCAATATCTGTTATACATTTTGGTCCTTATTTACATTTTTGGTTTCTCACCCTTGAGAAACAATGTGGTATTTACATGTGTGTCCAATTTATTTCACTTAAGAGTATGGTCTCCAGTGTTTCTTTTGGCAGCACATATACTAAAAAAAAAAACAAAAAACCTATGGTCTCAAGGTGCATCCATGTAACTAGAAATGTCTCAAGTTTACCCTTCTTTATGGCAGAATAGTACTCCATTGTATAAAAAACCCCACATCTTCTTTATCCATTCATCAGTTGATGGACATTTGTGTTGTTTCCAAGATTTAGCTATTACAAACTGTGCCGCTATAAACATGGTTGTACATATATTGCTGTGGTATGATACTTTAAATTCTTTCAAGAAGATACCAAGAATGGAAATAGCTGAGTCAAATGAAACATCTAGTTTTAGTTTTTTGAGGAATTTCCACACCGATTTCCACAGTAGTTGTAGCAGTCTACACTCTCACTAAAAGTGGAGAAGGTTCCTTTTCCCCCATAGCCCTGCCAACATTTATTATTGGTTGACTTCCTCATAATAGCAATTCTTTATAGATTGAGATGGAATCTTAGCATTGTTTTAATTTGTGTCTCTTGAATGACAAGTGGTGTTGACATTTTTTCATATATTTATTTGCCATTTCTACTTCTTCATCTGAGAAGTGTCTGTTTAGTACAGATGCCCATTTTTTGATTGAGTCTTTAAACTTGAGGAAGTCTGAAGTTTTTTAGTTTTTTACATATTCTAGATGAGTCCTTTGTCTGAGGAACAGCTGGCCAAAATTTTTATCCACACTGTGCGTTGTCTCTTCACTCTGTTCATGGTTTCTTTTGCTATGCAAAAGCTTTTTAATGAGATCCCAGTTTTTGATTCTTCGTGATAGTTCCTGTGCAATCAGGGTTTGTTCCATAAAGTTTTTGCCTACACCAGTGTCTTCAAGAGGTCTACCTATTTACCTTCCAATGTTTCTGTTTTAATATTTTAA
>NW_004955551.1:281386-285031 GCF_000276665.1 Chinchilla lanigera | reverse complement strand
TTTTTATATAGCCCTGCTAGTGCAAGGCCTCAAAAAATTGGGTTAAGAGTCAGAATTATTCCTCTCCACAGAAATCTTTAGTAAAAGGTGAAAGATTTATACAGTCTGAAGAGAGTAGCTTATATGATTTTACATCAGGGATTGTGATGCCCTCTGCCTTGCCTTTGTTGCCCAGAATTGCTTTTGCTATTCTAGGTCTCTTCTGGTTACAAATGAATCTTAGCATTTTTCTCTAATTCTGTGAAATATTCTATTGGTATTTTTGAATAGGATTGCATTAAATCTGTATAACAGTCTTGAAAGTATGGCCATTTTCACTGTATTGTTTCTTCCTACCTAAAAAAAAGGGATATCTTTCCATTTTATGATATCCTCTTCAATCTTCTTTTCAGTGTACTGTAGTTTTCAATCTAAAGGTCTTTTACTTCCTTCATTAGATTAATTCCTAGGTATTTCATTTATTTGGATGCTACTGTGAAAGGTGTTGTTTCCTTAATTTCTTTCTCAGTGAGACCGTATATGTGTACAGGAAAGCTATTGACTTTAGAGTGTTGAATTGTATGCAGCTATGCTACTGAATTTGGTTATTATATCTAGGAGTCTTTTAGGGGAGTTTTTTGGGTCTTCTGTGTAGAGTATTCATCATCCACAAATAATAATAATTTAACTTCTTCTTTTCCTATCTTATTCCTTTTATTTCTTTTTCTTGTCTAATTGTTCTGGCTAATGTTTCTAGAACTATATTGAACAGGAGTGGTGATAGTGGACATGTTGTTTTGTTCCTGATTTTAGAGTGAAAGATTTAAGTTTTAGTCCATTTGATATGATGTTGGCTTGTTACTGTCATAGATGGCTTTTGTCAGATTGAGATAAAGACCATTTATTCAAATTTTCTGTACAGTTTTAATCATGAATAGGTGTTGGATTTTGCCAAACTCTTTTTCTGCATCTATTGAGATGATCATATGTTTTTTGTCCTTTTATCTATTAATATAGTATATTACATTTATTGATTTGCATGTATTGAATAATCCCTGCACACCTAGGATGAATCCTACTTGGTCATGGTGTATAATCTTCTTGTTGATTTGCTGCATTTTCTTTGCCAGTATCTTATTGAGGATTTGTGCATCTATGGTTAATTAGGGAGATTGGCCTGTAGTTCTCTTTGACAGTTGGATCCTACTCTGTTTTTGGTATGAGGGTAATACTTGCTTCCAGGAATGAATTTGAGATTATTGCTTCTCTTTCAATTTAATTAGAGAGTTTGAGAAGTAGAGGCACTAGGCGTTCTCTAAATTTCTTGTAGAATTCAGCAGTGAATCCATCAGGCCAGGGCTTTTCTTTTTTGGTAAGATTTTAATTACATCTTCAATTTCATTGACTGATACTGGTTTCTTTAGAATTTTCATATCTTCTTGATTCAGATTTGGCAATTCATATATATCTAGGATCTGTCCATTTGTTCTGTGTTTTCCATCTGATTAGAATATAGGTTCTTGAAGTAAGTATTAGTGATCTTCTGGGTTTCTGTGGTATCTGTTGTGAATTCACCCTTTTCATTCCTGATTACACGAGTTTTTCTTTCCTTTTTTTGATAAAGTTGGCTAAGTCTTTGTCAATTCTATTTAATCTTTCAAAGAAACGATTCTTTAATTCATTGATTCTTTGTAGTGTTGTCTAAGTCTTTGTTGCATAAATTTCTGCTCTGATCTTTATAATTTCCTCCCTCATACAGACTTTGGGCTTCACTTGCTCTTCTTTTTCTAGACATTTGAGGTTCAACATTAGGTTGCTTATTTTAGCTCACTCTATTTTTTCTGATATGGGAATTTGCCACTATAAATTTCCCTAGTAGGACTACTTCCATTTCATCCCATAAGATCCAGTATGTTGTAATGGCATTATATTTAATTGTAGAAACAGTCTAATTTCTTCTTTCATTTAATCTGTGACTCATTGGTTGTTGAGGAGGGTGTCATTTAATTTCCATGTGTTTATGAAGTTCTTCTGGTTTCTTTTACCATTGATTTCCAGTTTGATTGCCCTAAAGTCTGATAACATGCATGGAGTAATTTCAGTTTCTTTGGATTTACTTAAGCATGTTCAAAGAGCCAGAAAATGGCCTATGTTGGAGAATGTCCCACGTGCAGCTGAGAAGAATGTGGATTTTGATGTTGTGAAGTTGAACACTTTGTAGACATCTATTAAGTCCATGTGTTGTAAAGTTTGGTTCAGTTATGATATTTCTTTGTTGATTACTTTTTGTCGAGTTGATCTGTCTACTTGTGACAGTGGGGTATTGCAGTCTCCCATTACAATTGTATTAGTGTTTATTTGATTTTTTTTATGTTTGTTAATATTTGTTTTATATAGTTGGGTGTACTGGTACTTGGTGCATATATATTTATGATTGTTATCTCTTCCTTATGGATTGTTCCCTTTACAAGGATGTAGTGATTGTCTTTGCCTCTCAGTCTTGGCTTGAAATCCACTTTGTCAGCAAATAGGACAACTACCCTTCTTTTTTCTGGGTTCCTGTCTCATGGAGTATAGTTTTCCACCCTTTGGCTTTCAGTCTCTAAATTTCTTTTTGAATTGTGTGTTTCTTGTATGTAGTATATTGTTGGATCTTGCTTCTTCACCCATTCTGCCAGTTGGTTTGTTTTGATTGGAGAATTGAGACCATTTGCATTGATGCTTATAATTAATATGTTTTGACTTATCTTTGTCATGTTATTTTCCTGTTGTTGCATTTGTTTTTTTCCCCACCTCTGTTTAATTGTTTGTCTTGCTTTGTGGATTCATCGTGTTGGTGTTTATGGAGCTGTAGTCCTTGTTATCATTTTCTAGAATGTCCTTCACAACATTTTGAAGTGTTGGTTTCGTTGTCATAAGTTTCCTCAGGTGTCGTTTGTCATGGAGTAGCTTATTTCTCCGTCAATTTTAAAGATAGCTTTACAGGATACATCACTCTGGGGTGGAGATTATTTTCTTTTAGGGCTTGAAATACTTTACTCCAAGCTCTCCTTGACTTAAGGGTTTGTGCTGAGAAGTCTGCTGTGATTCTGATGGCCTTTCCTTTACAGGTGATTTGTTTCTTTAACAACTTTTAGTATTCTGTTTTTGTGTTGAATTTCTCAAATCTTGACTATTACATGCCTTCCTGTAGATTTTTCTTTAAATTACGGCTAATTGGGGTCCTATATGCTTCACTTCTCTGTATGTCAAATTCTTTTTCTGTGCTTGGAAAGTTCTGTTTCATTACTTCTGTGAACAGATTTTTTTATGTTGTTTGTGCTATCTCCTGCTTTTTCATTGACTTGGTCAATCTTATATTCTTCTTTGCATCATTTATCAGCTGTTGGATGGATTTTTCATGGCTCCTTGCTTTTATTTATTTATTTATTTTTTCTTTTTTTGGTACTAGGAATCCAACTCAGAGCCTTGCAAACTTTGCCAGGCAGGTGCCGCACCACTGAGCTAAATCCCTGCCCCCCCTTGTTGTTTTTAAGAAATCTTTGTTTTTCCTTTTGCTAACCACAATCCTGTCTTTTAGATCTGATATTCTTTCCTCACATTGGTTCATTCTGCTGTATATACGTTCAGTGGCATATTTTAATACTCTGGATATCTGCTTGAATC
>NW_004955551.1:57571-281234 GCF_000276665.1 Chinchilla lanigera | reverse complement strand
TTTTAGTTTTTTTTCTGGTACCAGGAATCGAACTCATGACCTCCCACTTGCCAGGCAGGTGCTGTGCCACTGAGCTAAATCCCCAGCCTCTGAGAAATTATTTCTGATTTGATTTTTTTTCTAGAACCTTATTCATCTGCTTTGTTATTCCACTGTTACCATTTCAGAGTGTTCAGGGGGGTGGCTTTCAAGTTGTTCCACCTCTTACCCCCTGGGTTTGCCTTTACTAAGCTGGAAGTCTAGGTTATATTTTGCTTAAGTGTCTTCTCATTCCCTCTTTTTTTTTTTTAAGTTTAATTATGGGTTGATTCTTGTAAATTGTCTATGGTATGTAGCTTTATTGCTAGTATCAGGAATATATGGCTTTGGGTTTTGAGTCTGTTGCAAGTTCCTACTTCTTCAATTTATTGGGGATGAGAAATTGCTACCTCTCCAGCCTAGCCTCTGGTTCTTTGGCACTGGTCAATAGTATTATTTATGACCCTTAGGCAATCTCAGGCCTGACATACCAGGAAGAACAACTGATTTAAGCAATTATATTACCTTGGCTAAAGTAGTTTAATCAGCAATAAAAATAACACCAAACATAGCCTAGCCTGTGGTAACTAATACTTTGCCACCCTTAACTGTATGAACTGAATTTGTGGTTATATAACAAAATATAATACTAACAAGGAAATTCAATAAGGTAAATATGCCCTCAATATGGTGATTTTACCCTCAGGAGAGAGTATTTAAAAGAGGTTGGGTGAAAATAGAGAAATAGACGAAAAGGAAGAGGGTCCAAGTAAATCTGGAGGACAAGCGAGATTATGCGAAGTTTGGGACCCTGGTGAAGAAGACAGGAGGGAAAGAGAGAAGAGAGAAATAAAAATAACAACAGAATAGAACAACAAAAAGTTCAGTGTTCACACTCATGTGAAAACACGGACAAACAATCATGAAAAATAGAAAAGAAAACAAAACAAGTAATAATAGAAAAAAATAGGAAAAAGTCCACTTCAGGGCCTGTTGCTGCTGTCACTGGTAGGCAGAGCGGGCAGACAGAGCCCAGACCTGTGCTGATTAATCTCAGCAAGCCCTCTGCAGATTTACTGTGAGGTAGTGGATAACGCTACAAGTTTGGGCTGGTTTCTGGCTGTGAGTCTGGAACCCAGTTTGTTCAGCCTGCAACACTCCATGTGCCACCTGCTGTCTTGTACCCAGTTCCCTGCCAGCTTGGACTTGACTCCTTGGCCTCCTGCTAATTTGAACTCAGTCCCACCTTGCCCTGCCACTGGGGGTTGCTAGATGGAGCCAACCTGAAGTTGCTCTGAGTTCTGAGCTCAGCTGACCTCTCTCCAAGATGGCTACTGACCAATCACCTTCTCCTGGGGGATGTCTCAAACTGAATGATTCAGCAGCCCCTGCAGTTCTCTGTGTCCACTGCTCCATTCCACTGGTGTGTTTCTCTGTGGAGGCCTCTAGGGTCACCAATAGTCACTGTGCATCTGCATGTTCAAGCCAGTCCTCCCATGCAGTGAGTCAGAGCTTAGGGAGAAAGTGCCACTTGCCTCATCCTTCTTCTGCATTGAGGTCTCTCTTTTTGCTCTCTCCATGGGCTTCAGTTCTCACTTCAGATCCTTGCTGGGTCCTGGGGACTCACTTCCATCTTTTTTCTTTTCCTCATATTGCTGTAATCTAGCTTCTGGACACCAAATCTTAGAGTGTCTATTTCTCTGCTGTTTACCACTGTACTATCTTCCCTGAAGTCTCTGAGTGTCCTTCTTTTGCTTCTTGTCCAGATAGCTTCCTCTTGCAGTCCTGAGACTGCTACACACCAGGGCTTCCTTCTCAGAAGCAGAGTTCCCCAACCTTCTGAGGGCCACCTTCCAACACAGACAGCTGCTGGCCCTGGAGACCTGTGTGCCATCTGCTCCACTATGTCACCGCATTTGTCCTCTGTCAAGGAAACAGCAGAAAGGAAAGTTGGCCTGGGGCTGAACTGAAAAATGACTAGGCTCAGGCTCAGGCTCAGGCTCAAGCTCAGGCTCAGCTTGGGCGGAAAGGGCTGAACCAGAGACTGGGGCAGCAGCTCATCTGCTCATATCTTGTGTGTGACTTCCTCTTGGCAGGTCACACAGGTGGGAGGAGTCCACACTGTTGTTGTAGTTTGGTATTTTGCAAGGGGAACAATATAATACAGGACACATATTTTATAAGATTATTTATAATAGTCATCCAGAGAACGATATACAAAAGGAAATCTGTCCACACACTAAAGACCAAAGAATCCAGGTTAGGGCCTGTATCCCAATTATAATGTCCTGCATGAGTCTGGCTGAAGACCTAGAGCCCGTAACAGTGCCTCCCGCAAGTCCAACTGGAGTCCTAGAGCCCATGACAATGTCTCATGCAGGCCTGTTCCACAGATTTATGCTGGGAAGGTACAAAGGTCAGTGGTGGAAGCAAGAAAGTCTACACCAGAGGAATGAAGGATTTGTACTAGCAGGCTGAGGGATGTGAACTGGAGTTAGGAAGTGACGCTCAAAGTAAGAGCCAGAGCTCCCCCCAAAAGTACCACAGGCATCCTCAGTAGCACTGAGTTCCTGAGGTCCTCTAATGATCAGGACAGTCGAGTTCCCATCAGGAAAGCCAACGCAACAAGCTTCTCCAGGAGGCTGAGCAGTGCACCATCTTCCCCTCTTGAGCCAGGAAACGATGATCAAAGTGAGGACCAGAGCTCCCCCAAAGTGAACTGTAGCCGTTCTCGGTGATGGTGAGGACCCGAGTTCCTCCTCTGGTAAGAACATCCAAGTTCATCAGGAGGCCAGCATGACAAGGTCCTCCAGGAGAACCAACAGCTCCCAACAGCTTCCCAACAGCTTTCTAACAGCCTCTACCAGCTTCCAACAGCCTCTAACTTCTTCCTCTCCAGTTCTGCCTCTTATGCTGCTGGCAACAATCCTCAGGGGGGCCTCCCACACCCAGCACCATGCTGACTCAGTTACCTGAGTGTTACAAATTGACCACCAGTTGTCAATCCACCACAACTGTGGTCCCTGGAGGGGGTGCAAGGACCAGCTCCCCTTAGCAGCTTTCTATACATCCTGAAGACCCTGCATGCCTCTCTGGGAGGGACTGAGGACCCCTGGTTGAGCCCTTCTCCAGCTGAAGTCACAGGGGCTGAAGTTAGGATGAGAAGAGATGTTGGAGGTTTCCTCCTCATTCTGAAGATGAGTTCCCAGAGAGAGGAACAGGCTAAGGGACTTGTTAAGAGGCGCTGTAGTGGATCAGCCAGGTGTGGGCATTGACAATTAGCTATGTTTGGAATAAAGAAATCTCTGGAACCCACCAAAATAATCACTTGCAGAAGACTGATTAAAAAAACAGATATGCCCCCCCCCCCGAATACTATGCAGACAGAAAACAATGAGCCAATCCTGTGTGCACTGATATTGAACCATCGTTCAGATACACTGTTACATGGGAAAAGCCAAGGAGATGGAGGGAGTGTGCATAGCCACCATTCCAAGTAAGAAAAAAGAATCTGTGTGCATAGAATATCTCGAGGCTACACCAGGAGTGAACACTCTCTTCTGCTGGTTGTGTAGGGGGGTCATAGTGTGACATCTTTTTACAAAAAAGACTAAGAAAAAGAAAAAATAAAAGAAAGTTAAAAAAAAAAAAAGGAGGCCTATGGAATCAGTTGGACCTGGGGTTTGAATCCTGGTCCCATCCCTTACTGATTGTGTTGTAACAGAAAATGCCCCCCCCCAAGCCAGAATACCTCAGTTTCTTAGTTGCCCAGGTAACAGTTCCTGTTCCAATTCCAGTTGCTTCTGTCTCTTAGAAAAGGCTGGTCCCTGTGATGCATAGTTGGTCACTACGACACACATTGTATAAACCAGTCCCCAAGTAACAAGCCATTCTGCCTCTGTACTTCTTGCTTGCTTATCCAATATAAGCCCTAGACCACCAGAGAGCGGGATCTGATATTCTGGAGAGGATCCCGATCAGTACCTGTTGACGTAAATAAATCTGCCTCCAAATTCTGGGTGTCCTTTTGGTATTTCTGCTTGCTGTTGCAGTGTGCCTTGGCAGGGTATGTCACCTCTCTAAACCTCAGTGTCCTCATCTGCAAAGTAGGAATAACAATTGTAATAATAGTTAAACAATCCTGGTGGTTAGAAAAACTGAGTGAGAAATTTGTGTTAGGCACATGGCCCAGTTCTATTAACTGCCATTATCTGTACTAATAAAGACTCCTCATTCAAGCCGCTGTTCCTTACAGTGCTGAAGGCAGCTGCAAATTTCTTGCTTTCCTAAGAGCATGGGTGCTGTGGGTGTCCCCTGGTGGCCAGCAGGCAGGCTCAAGGTGCCTCCAAGTGTGGGCTATCTGACTGCCTGGCATGCACACTGGTGGTCCACCCACATGCATGAGTGGACTTGGCAGGTAGGACCAGAGGCATGATCCTTCCCTGGGTCTTGCTAGAGGAAGAAAGTGGCTTTGCCATTTACCAGGCACACAACTTGGAGCAGGCAACAGAGCTCTCTTTGTTGTTGTTTTTCAGCTTTCAGGTAGGAATACCAGCCTGCCTGTCTTTTGGAAGCCAACAGTGCTCAAGTAATACATAAAAAGGCCCTGTAAGGGCCCTCCTCAGAACTGGCCTTTTTAGGGAGCAGACATTAGACAAAATGGGATGAGAATGCAAACCAGCTCCAGAGAGCCCATGAGGAAAGGGCCTCAACTTGAACAGGAGAAATGGGCCTTTTTCAGATCAAATTCTACAAACATCCCTAGATAGGGGACCACTGGGTTGGAAAGGCCCACAGCTCCTCCTCTGAAACTCAGACAGCTGACGACATGAGTATGGCCTTTACCTCACTGGCCTGCAGGAGAATTGGGCCCTTCTGTATGTGAAGCTTATCTGGGAAGCAAAGTTGCTGTGTCTGGTTGGGGTGCTTCCAAGAAACCGGACCAGCAGAACGTAAGGAGATATAGGGAAAGAGATGTACTACAGGGAGAGGCTCACACGAGTGTGGAGGCTCAGAAGTCCCACCATTGTCATCAGGAAACTGGAGGCCCAAGAGAATAGTGCTGTCATTCTTGTCCAAATCTCAAGGGCTAAGGATCAGAAGAGTCAGCGTCTGTGGGCAAGAAAGGCTGGATGTTCCAGCTCACACAGAGAAGACAAAATTCTCTTCCTCCACCTTTTGTTTTATTTGGGCCCTCGATGGTTTAGGCAGCTTCTACTAAGCAGTGAGGGCCAATCTCTTTTACTCAGCCTACTCATCCAAATGCTAATCTCTTCTAGGAACACCCTCACAGCAATCTGGGCATCCTCTACCCAGGCAAGTTGACACATAACAATTACCATTTTCACAACCCAGTCCAACTCAGCTCAGCCCAGCCTGGCACCAAACCATCATCAGCCCTGCTGACCTCCATCTCCAGTTCTCCATCTGTGCTTTATTTGGAATCTCAGACCTTGTAACGTATCTCTGTAAACATTTCAATATGTAGTCATAAAAATTATGGACTTGAAAAGGTAATAACCACAGTACTACTGTCACACACACACAGTTTTTAGGCACTCTCCAAAGTTTCTGCACTTACTGCCCACACAGTGCCTGTCCTTCTCTCCCGCTTCAGTTTGCATTTCCAGGTGTACATGCAAAGATAGTAGTGAGGGGTGCTGTGTGCTCCTCACCCAGTTTCTCTCAGTGGATGCATCTTACATCACTATGTTACAACATGGAAGCTGGAAAATTGACACCGGTCTAATGTGTGTATATATATTTCATACCATTTTAATAAGATGTAGAATTGTGTAAGCACCACTGCAGTCAAGGTGCAGAACTGTTCTGTGACTACAAAGAGCTCCTCAGGCCATCCCTTTACTGTCATGCCAGCCCTCGTTCCTTCCCCCACCGTCTCTAGGCCCTCACAGTCCCTGACTTGTTCTTCGTCTATAATTTTGACATTCTGAAGACAACGCATAAGTAGAACTATGAGGGATGTGACCTTTTGATATCAATATCACTCAGCATCGTTCCCTGAGCTGCATCCGCATTACGTACATCACAATTTGTTCCCTTTTATTACTGAATGGTGTTACGTGATATGCATGTGTCACAGCTGATTTAGCCATTTACTCACGGAAGGACATTTATTTGTTTCCCACTGCTTTATGGTTATTTCCTTGACATTTCTGACAAACCTGCTCTATATTTATTTACCTGTCTTGTTTATTTTCCATTCTCCTTCCATAATATAAGCTTCATCAGAGCACAGACACTGCCTCCTTTGTACACTGCTGTGTCTTTGTAGCCAAGAACAAGGCCCAACATAAGATAAGAGCTTAATAAAGTGTTGTGGAGCGATGTGAATAAATTTCACACATGAGGAATTTAGGTTTAGGGGATGGTCTTGTCCATTTTGTGTAAAGAAAGACAGCTTGTTTTGGCTTATGGTTTTGGAGCTGAAAGTCCAAATTCAAGAGGCCACATCTGACGAGGGCTTGTGCTGCATCACAACGTGGCTGACGGTGTCACTTGGCAGAAGTGAGTGAGAGCCATGAGTGGCGGTGCAGAAGAGAGGTCACGTGGCAAGAGAGGAAGCAAAAGAATATGATGAGAAAGCTGGATTTGCATAGTAAGGACCCACTCTGCAGGTAACCAGTAGGTCCCTGGAGGGGACTCCATCCCTTCTGTGGGTGGTGCCCTCCACAGCCTGATCACCTTCCCCTGGGCCCAGCCTCTTAAAGGTCCTACCACTCTCAATGCCATTGCATCGGGAACCAGGCCTGCAGCTCTTGAACCTCTGGGAACAAACTACACCCAAAAAATAGCAGAAATGTAAGTAACTTGACCAAGGTCATGGAGCCAGTAGGTGGCAGAGCCTGACCTTCCACCACCTCTCTTCTCTCAAAGCCCCACCCTCAACCCCACACCCGGTCCTGATCTTTCCTCTTTCTGGCTAAGTGTGGGCAAAGCCGGCTCCGGCTGCTGTGTTTGTTTGGCTTAAAGTATACTGGCAGGGATTTTCCAGTGGAACTTTATTGACAGCCCACAAACCCCAAAGGGGAATAAACAAGGAAAACATGTAGACTTACAAAATCTTAAGCATATAAAATACGTTCTTTCCCTTTTTTTTAAAAGGGATGTTGTATTAGTTTCTTATAGCTGCTATAACAAATTATCACTGATTTAGTGGTTCAAAACAACATAAATTTATTCTCTTGCAGTTGTAGAGGTCAGAAGTCTAAAGTCAAGGTGTTGCCAAGTCTGTCAGGTGGGACTGAAAGATGGTGAGAGGAAGCTTGGAAACTGCAGTGTTCTTTGATCTGCATTGTATTGGCTTGAATTGTATTCACAAAATCTTAAAATGAATGAGGGTGATAATCAAAACAAGCTTAGTGTTAAGATTCCCCACTGGGGCCTTGACTCCTCCTACACATCCATCCTCGCAGCTTCCCACCAGCCGACAGGAATTACGGGGCTGGGTGGGTGGAGCGTCCAGGTGTCACCCTTGGGAAGCTACCCCTGCCCTACTGAGAAGGGCAACTTGGGGAACAACACTGGATACCGTGTGGCTCCAGTTCACTTTTCTCCACTGCTCTTGCCATTGTGGGCATCAGGATAGGGCCACAGATGGTCACCCAAGGGCTAGGTTGCCAGCCCCCTCAGATGGCCCTGGGGCAAATTTCTGCCCAAACAGAACCACCATGTGTTAGCCATTGTCCTTCCCCTGAGACCTGTCACTCTCAGAACTTGAGGTGGGATCATGTGGGGAGCCCGTGGTTGGCAGCAAGAGCTGAGGCTGAAAGGTCACAATTCAGCAAGGCCATAGGAGATGAAGAGCCAAGATGGCGCTCAATGTAGAGGTGAGCAGTAGCCACGTGAGGCGCAGGCAACAATGTGATGTTGATTCGACTTACACACCATGGCCAGATGGTGCTGGGTTCAAATCCCAGCCCTGCCACATCCTACTTTTGTAGAACTAGGTGAATTATTTAAGCAAGCAAACAACAGTTGCTCATCTCTATAATGGGATAAAATCACCCACCTCGCTGGGTAGTTATATTAATCTCTTGAGACAGCCATTATTTCTTGGGCACTTGCTACATTCAGGCCCTAGGTGAAGAGCTCCTGCCAGGCTACCTCATTAAATCCTTACAATGACCTTGTGAGGTGAGGACTGTTATTTCCCCAATTTTACAGCTGGAGATGCTGTGACCAAGACAGCCACACCCACACTCATCCTCAGATACTCTGATTTAATGGGTCACCAGTGAAGCCATCATCACTACAGTTCTTAAAATCCTTCAGGTGACTGTAGTGAGTGGCAGGTTGAGACCCGGAGGTCCTCTGGCTTCGGATCAATGCAACAACGCTGTGACTTCCCCCACTTGTCCCTTCCTCACTCTCTGTCCCTTCTTCTCTTGCTCTCTTTGAGCTACTAGACACGAATACCAAAGTCAGATTTTGCCACATACAAGCTGGCGGCCCTGGGACCTTGTTCTGTGTCATGTTTTCCTTGGCTCTCAGGTCAGTTGTGCCAGCCACCCCTCTTCCCCATGAGAATGTGTGTGGCAGGGCTGGTGTTTGTGAGGCACAGTTCCAGATGGAGACAGCTTGACTCTGTGGCTGCGGTTTCCCTTTGGTGGCTGTCCTGCTTGCCTTGCATGGAGGTAAGCTGGGGTCAAATCTTCTCCCTGCCGTTCCCGAATTCTTGGTGGCTTTCCGGTCTGTGCTGAGCCCCCAGCCTCTTCTGAGATATGCTCGGAGGTCCTGCATGAGCACCAGCAACTCCTCATCACCTGCCTTGTTCTGCTGGCCACAGCTAACTCCGTCAGGAAGAAGGGGCAGACGATGTAAGCTTTGGGGCTGGGGGATGGGAGGTGGGGTGTGAACCGGTTGTACATGCGGGGAAGCAGCACAATCCAGTCTCAGAAGATGAAGGACGAAGGAGAAGCTTATGAGACAAATCACCACCAGAGAAGAACTCAGGAGGGATTGAGAAAGCTGGGCTGGATCAGTTCTCACCAACCCCAAGAGGCCCACTTCCTGCCCACCAGTTCCAGGAGATTCCTGGTTTCTTCCAATCCATTTCTTTTTCTTTTAAACTCATTTGCACTTACTTGAAATGAACAGAACATTATGGGACTGTCTGGCAGAGAGCAGCCGTGTCTGATAGACTCCTCCATGGAAGGAGAATGGTCACTCAAAAGTCTCCCAAAGAACATTCCAGAAAGCGGAGTCAGAAGGGTCGTTAAAGCCCCCTCTCCATCCAAGGAACAGGCACCCCTTTCCTCCCCATCCAGGCACCTCTGGTGACAACTGACCTCCCTCAGCCATCCCTGGGCTCTCCTGAAGGGCCCTAGAGGGACAGCAACCAACCAGGGACTTTTTGCAAAGCCTTGATGGTTGCCTCAGTAGGCCTGGGGTCCTGAGGCCCTGCCTCTGACAGACCCAGGTGAGGCTGCTGGTCTGAATCCATATCTGAGTCATGTGGGATTTTGATGCACCCTAATGTTGGGGAACAGGCTATGTGACAGATCATGAGGGGCCCAACTATGTGACTTAAATTGCTGAAGACTGGAGGTCCACGTTGTCTTGCCTCAGGAATAAGGAGGTATGGGTGGGATGCTGATAACCAGCATTTCTGAAGCAGGAGGGCACCTGCTGAGCACAGGTGTGGAAACACAGCACCTGGGTCTAGAGAAAATCTGGTTCCTCATTAACTTATTCCTTCTCTACCCCTCCCCCTGTGCTTCTTGCTTGCTAATAAAAACAGATCAGCTGTGAGATTGTTGTGTTTGTCCACTAGAGGCAAGTTCCTTCTGGTCTCCCTTGTACCTTAAATTTTGCCTTGCTTTATTCCCCGTTGTCCCCCCATCCCAGGTATCCAGGATCTGATCAGCCCCTGACACTCTAAAAATGGGAACCAAGGTCTGGTCCATCCACTCACTTGCTCGCCCTTCTATAGAAGGCACGTTCTATCCACACAACAGCTCGGAGAGCTGAGGTGGGTGTATTATCCACTCTGTGAGTTCTTGAGGATCCGACAGAAGTGCTTTGGCCCAGGAGCAAGGCTTTGACCCTTATGCTCCAGCACAAGGATGACAACATCCCATGCTGCCCCGAACAAAGGACAAAGGTGCAGCAACTGTGGCACCTGTGGGGGAGAGGAGGGATTCAGCCACTTGATGTCCTCGTGTGGAGAGGGGGATTTAGCAGTGCCTGCTGCTTCTCATCAGGCCTCTTCCTGTCTCATGAACCGCTTAAGTCTCTACCTCAGGGTGTGACTTTTTTTTTTTTTTACAACACTAATAAAGTAAAGGTAACTATAGGTTACCTGTGTGTTTGTCCCTTATAATTTGGAATTTGTCTCTTATCATTTTAGGAAACTCCAAAGTAGGTTTTGGAGTAGGGCAGATCACTCCTGTGCCTCAGTTGGTTTTACTGTGTTTTATATTTATTTTGGTTTTCCGAAATAGGGTCTCACTATGTAGCCCAGGCTGTTTTTGAAATCTCAGTGATCCTCCTGCCTCAGCCTTCCAAGTGCAGAGATTATAAGTGTGTGCCACCATGTCTGGCTTGGATTTGATTTTATGGTTTTCGTTTTTTTTGTTGTTGTTGTTAGTGGCGGTGTCCCCAACACTTGTTAGTCTCTCTGCTGATGATGTAGTCTTTGAAGACTGAGTTGACGTCCCTTCTTCCAATCTCCTAATGTGCTGTCTTAGTTTTATGGCCTTGAAGACTGGTCCACATTTTAACTCTCAATTCTCTGGTATGTTTGTAAGTCCCATAAGATTGACCACCTAGTATCTCAGGTTGGTGGCTGTTTTCCCAGTTGAGGCAACCTAGAATATAGACAGCAGGGACTTTGGAGCCAGCTTCAAATCCTAGCCCTGCTTCTCATTTGGTTATTGGACTCGGACGGTATAGTGAGCCCCTCTGAGCCTCCGTATGTGGAGAGCTGTTTGTCAGGACAGTGGGAACATCCATAAACCTTACTTCTCATTTGCTAATTGCAAAAGAGAATGCCCTTGGCCATATCCACTGGAGCTCCAGCCAAAAGAGAATGCCCTTGGCCATATCCACTGGAGCTCCAGCCAAAAGAGAATGCCCTTGGCCATATCCACTGGAGCTCTGGAAGCGCTTGCTGTGCAATGGGAGATATGGTCACTTGTGCAACAAAGACAAATGTGGCAGCCAGCCTGGCCATGATGTGGTGAGGCTTGCTGGGAAGATGAGTGTGTAGGTGGGTGGTTGACTTCCTCAATAGGACAGGCCACGGTGGGGCCCAGCCTATAGCCACGAGCCTGGACATCCTGAAGGGATGAGCTGCTGTCTTCCTGGAAGAGCTGAGTGCACCTAGACTGTTAGTTCTTTAGCTACATCTGCCCTGCTTCCTGTAGCTAATCGAGCTAACCCCTCTTGCCACCTCCTCTAGGATTGATTTCCAGAACTCCAGAAGGAAAGTACTTTTAAGGGAAGTTTTAAATGCACAGATTCTTGAATGGCTTCCTGGTAAGGAACACATTTGGCTTCTCTTAGAAAAAGCAACAAACATCCCAGGTGGGTCCTCTTGAGACTGGCAGCCCTCACAGGGTCCTGCAGGATCCTCAAGAAGGAGGCTGCTCACTCCTGAGGAAACACAGGAGGCTCAAGTGCATGCTGCTGCCATGAACTTGCAGCCAGGGATGCCTGGGCCAAGAGCAGGGGCTGGGAGGCAGAGCTCACTGAACACTTTCTCCTTTACAGAAAGCACTGTCACTCAGGGACCAGTCTCTGTGTGGTGTCCACCAGCTGAGCGGGAGCATGAGCACTGCTTTGCAGGCTCAGTGTTGGTGGGAGCAGCAGGACCGGAGCTGAGGCCAGGTCGTGGGGCCCGGCTGGGGCCTCCTCTCAGCAGCTGTCCCCTGCCATGAGCTGGCTTGGGCTGCCTGCCGGTTTGCAGTAGTCCCTGCCTGGGAACTCAACAGGGAGCACCTCTCCTTCCCGCCCAGGGCTGGTGACAGACCCCCTGCCAGAGCTCTCTGGCCCATGGTGGGGCTAGATCCCTAATCCTAGCACCTTTCTCTTACTCTCCAATTCACCAAAATTATCCAGAAGGGTTAGTGGAAACTTGTTGAATCCTGAATGTCATTACTGGATCTTTTAGGGCATAAACAGAGTTGTCACAGTGATCAGGGCTGATTCAATCCCATTACAGCTCAGAATATCCCCTCTGCTCTCACATCCTTGCAATCAAAGGGTATCACACGGAAATTCTTGAGGTCAGGGGCTGCCATATCAAGGGCATGGGCCCTGATTAACTTGCTATCCTCCTACACTTGGTACTGCAGTGCCAGTGCCATCTCTGTGAACACAAATACCAGGCTAAGGTCTGGAGCCTGTCTAAGGAAGGTCTGTGCTGTCTTCATAACAGCATATCTCCCACTGCGTCTGCGTATGAGTTATACCTTGCTCATAGGACCATGGCTGCCCATATATCCATCCATCCATCCACTTACACTTTCACGCATGCATCCATTCACCCATTTACATTACAGGCCCCTGTTATTTACCTACTTTTCATCTATTTCTGAGTCTATTGGGACTCAGAAAACCATACTGCAAAATGTGGTGCTTTGACATCTGATCTGGAGATGCTATCTTAGAATCAAGGTCTCTTAGACCCATCCCTCTCTTGTTTGGTTTTTTATCTCCCAGGAGCTCAGGGAAAGGCTTTCTCTGAAGTTTCCTTTGAGGAAACTTCTTTCCAAAGAAGCTAAAAGCTGTTGTCAACTTTTCAGACAGATTTGCCTTCTTTTCTGCTGAGAACAGCTCTGACACATTATCTGAGAGACCTTGCTGACGGCCTCCATCCCTCACCTTCCCATAGTCCATCCACAAATTATGGCCCGTCTCCCTGGCCACTCAGCTTCCAAAGAGGATCATCACTGTCTTAGTTACTTTTTTAATCATTGCAGAGACAAAATATTTAACACCTAAAGGTAAAGGAGGAAAGGTTTATTGTAGCTCACAGTTTGTAGAGGTTTCAGCCTATAATTGGTTATCACCAAGGCAGGGTGGCATGGCAGAGGGGCATCACAGAAAAGAAACAGTTCATGGCAAGCAGCAGGCAGCAAAAGCAGCAAGCGACAAGCAACAAGTGTCAAACAATGATTCTCTTTCTGTCCCTTATGTCTTATCCAGGCTACCCACCTTAGGGCAGGTAGCATTCCCATGGGGGGAGGGGGCAACCTTAATCTTAGAATCACAAGATGGATCAATCCCAGAATCACATCCTTGGCCCCAACATCACACTGGTTCAAAGAGTAAATTTAATACTAAAAGTCATTTTAAAAAGGTATGTCAGAGGGGGAGGGAGGGAGGATCATGCATAACTTAGGGAATTTTTGGAGCAGAAGTGTATGTCACTACAGTAGTGAATACAAGTCACATATTTGCTCAACACAGAACTGTGCAGCTCAGAGAGTCTACCCTAATGCAGTCTACAGACTTTGGTTAGTAATCATATATCAATTCTAACAAACGCACCAAGCTAATTAAGGAAAGATGCTAATAATAGGGGAGTCCTATTGTGGGCAGAAGTAACGTCGGGGAACTCTCCATTCTTCCTGCTAAAATTTCTGTGAACTTGAAACTGCTCCAAGAAATAGTCTACTAATAATTTTTTGAAGGGACTGTCAGAATGAAAGTGGTGAATTGCATAAAAACTTGTGAAAGTCCTACAGGGCAATAAAAGCCTCTAGAGTTACGAAGAATATGTTTCCATTTCTGCTCTGCCAGATTTACAAGTCATTATGTAACCTTGAGGAAATGAAACCCTCAGCTGGGAATAAATGGCAAAGTCAGACAAAGTTACATTCCCTTAGATAACAAAAGCTGGGCAGGAGGCAAGACCACTGGTGAATTGCTGATGGGAATGTAAAATTGTAAAGCCACTTAGGAAAAGAGCTTTGCAGTTTCTGGTAAAGCTGAACACTATATACACTTGCCATGGGGTGGAGTGAGTGCTCCTAGAGAGAATGGAAAACTGTCCAAAGGAAGGCTTTTCTGTGAATGTTCATGGCCCACACAAATGACAGCTTAAGTAACCACCAACTGCTGAGTTGATAAGCAAATTGGGAAGTAATCAAGCAATGGAATTCCACTCAGCAAGAAAAAGAAATGGGCCACAGCAGTGGCTGCAAACCTACTGCACGGGTGCAGCAGGGGGCTGTTTGTTATCACTGAAGTCTCTGAAATGTTCCCATCACTGAGCTACAGTATTGTGAAATCTTCCACTTATATGCTAATGAGATGACTGGTACCTGGGTGGGGGGCAGGCCCAAACCTACCTTCTTATCTCAAGATTGGCCCTTCTCTAGGAGAGGCCCCAGAGCAGCAGACCCTGCCCCACCTGCTTTTAAAGCATTTAGCCAAACAGTAGATTGGTGGTGTTTTTCTGTCTAGCAGCTTTTATCCATTATGGCAATCCAAGAACCTGGCACCTGCAGAAGGACCTGAGCCCCTTAGATTATCACCCCCCAGGGGTCTTCTGCATCACCACCCCAGAGGTTCTTTATACTCCATGAATAGCCCGTACCTGTTTCAGAACCGATACTGAACCTAATGGAAAACGCTCTGCACCAAAGAGTTGGAAAACGATCAACTTTATTGTGCCGGTGGGCTGATGGTGGATCACTCCCAAAGGATCGGCCCAGAGCCAGCTTTGGGGTTAGTTTATATAGGTTTACAAGTGGGAAATACAAAGGCTTAAAAGCATGGGGAATTTTTATTGGGTAGCATCAGTTATTGTTCATTGCTGAGCACAAAGTCCTCAAGGCAAGTTAGCAAATGGGGTATGTTTGAAACTACAAGCTGTGGGGCTGGGTGCGGTCAAACCGAGCTGGGTCAGGTTATCTCTGGTTTAGTCAGTCAAGGTTGAGTGAGCCTAACAGATGTGCTGTGTGGTGGACTGCATGATCTTATTTTGTCCTAATATGACACTAGTTGATTTTTTTTTTGTTGTTTTGTTTTCCAGTACTGAGAATCAAACTCATGACCTTGCGCTTGCCAGGCAGGCGCTGTGCTGCTGAGCTAAATCCCCAGCCACTGATTTTTAAATTTTTAAAATTTCCATCACATACCAACACCCCTAAACTCCCCACATCTCCAAATGTACCCTTCAGGCTCCCAGGAAATGATCAGTTGCTGACCCCCCATCTCCCAGAGAGGAAGCCTCAGCACCAGCAGCCTGAGCTGAGGGCACTTCCGGAGAAAGGGACTTTTGAATGCAACAGGCAGTTGGGCCTCTGAACTGGTGGACAGGAAATATTTGAAAAAAAATTGCATTTGTGCTGAACATGTACAGACATTTCCCATGTCATTCTCCTTAAGAAACACAGCATAACTACTATTTACATAGCACTTGCATTGTACTAAACATGACGATAAGCAGGCTCCATCCCCCAGGCTCCTGCTCTGCACTGGGTATTCACACAGGGACACCGAGCAGCTTCTGCTTATCCCTGCAGCTCCCAGTGGGGCCCAGAGGGCAGGAACTTGGCAAGTGACAAGGCTGGCTGAGTGGCAGCACCGTGGCCACCCTATGGCCTCTGTTGTAAGAGGCTCTCATCTGAATCTGGAAATAGAAGTTTTTTCCTCTACTTCCTGCAGGTGAACTGGTTCACGGTGTTCCCCCTGACCCACCAGCCCTATCTGTGTGCAGACAATGTAAAGACACATTACCCTCCACCTTGGGACCAACTCCTCAGGTGGGAGGAGGAGGGAAGAAATGCTAATTTTGATGTTACCAGGTAGGAAGCCTGAAGAAGGGCAGAATATGCCACCTTGGCACGGGGATTATTTGAACTGAAGGCAATGGAGCAGAAGTGGTACAAAGGGAGCTCTCTGCCTTCCCCCTGTTTGCCCAAAAGAAGAACCAGTTTGGTAAAGGTGATCCTTCCCCCTCTCTACCTGGAAGACAGAGGATAGCTTTAGATGCAGCGGGGTGGCACCAGAGGAATCCACATAACACACTAGCGAACCAGCCTCTGCCTGCATTCATTTTCCATGTTTGCCTTCCCAAACTTGCCACCTGTAATGGTTGAGTGCTTGTGTCAACTTGAGAAGTGTAGTTAAGAGAAGCTTGACTAAATCAGCTCAGCAATTGTACACTCTAGGGTATAGAAGACCCACCCTAGGGGTGCTTGTCACCAGGATGGTATAAAGGGGAAGTGAGGAAGGACGAAGCTTCTGTTTCTTTGGAGGAGCTCCAGTCTTTGCCTTCTCCTTGGATGTCATCTCCCGGTTACCAGCGCAGGCTCTCAGCCTTCCATCACAGACCCATCAGCCTCCTGATATAGACTCGCAGGGGACACTGCAGTGAGCTCCAGAGCTTCGATTGGACCCTTTAGTCTCCAGTGCACAGACTCTGCACGCTTCCTCATCTGACTCTGCGGGTGCCCACTGTAAGCCAATCTTACAAATTCTTATACATTTGTATATCTTGTGTTATATCTGTTTCTCTAGTAAAGCCCTGATACCCCACCCCTAGAAACCCCAAGCCCTTGCCCTTTCCCTTGTCTTTCTCTGCAAATGTGTTGTTCTTTGGGTGAGATGCTTGGTAAAGCCTAGTTCTGACCACCCTCTCACTCACATCTCTGAGTGCTCCCACGTGTAAGGCAGCAGCAAGCTAGTCTACTTCAGTGCGTTCTTCTCTTGCTAATTTTGCTGCTGCTCCACTGGAGAATTTAGGAGGGAAGAGGGAAAAAGAATTGTGTCCTCCCTCACACCTAGCCCATTAGAGGAAAAAGTCTGCGATAGAAAACTCTCCTCTCCTGCCCTCTCCTCTCCCCTTCCCTCTCCCCTCCCCTCCTCTCTGCTTTTCTTTCTTTCTTTCTTTCTTTCTTTCTTTCTTTCTTTCTTTCTTTCTTTCTTTCTTTTCTTTCTTTCTTTCTTTCTTTCTTTCTTTCTTTCTTTCTTTCTTTCTTTCATCTTTCTTTCTTTCTTCTTTCTTTTTCTTTTTCTTTCAATCCCATGGGGAATTGAATCCAGGCCCTTTTTTATTGTTAATTTTGAGACAGTAAAATTTTTGCTAAGTTGCCAGGCCTACATTTAAACTCCAGAACTTCCTGCTTCAGCTTCCCAGGGGGCCGAGAGCATTACAGGTGTGTGCACCTGACTGCCTTTTTGAGGCTAAATTTCAAGAAGGGCAATCTGGAGTGGAAAACCCTCTGCCTCCTCCCAGTCCCTTGGTAGGAAACACAAGCATCCTAGCACACCTAGTTTGCCTCCTGAGCTTCCCTCTGGCCAGGGAGACCCCAGGTTCCACAGCCCATTGGCCCAGGTCTTCACACGCTCGGAAACCTTCCGATACCTGGATTGCTGTAGAATTGCCACCTCCGTACCCAGTTTCCCTATAATCTCAGTCTTTCAGCCTCCAGGACAATGAGAAAGTAAATTTCTGTTGTTTAACCCACCTAAATTTTAACTTGCTAGAAGTGCTTCCTGTCAAGCATAGATATCCACTTGCAAATCATCTCATTTCATCATCCGTGTCATCCAGGAAGAGTGGATGACCTTACCGTATCCATTTACAAACTAGGAGATGGAGATTTGGGCCAGGTATGGTGGCACACACCTGTAATCCCAGCACTCACGAGGCTGAGGCAGGAGGATCACTGTGAGTTCGAGGCCAGCCTGGGCTACATAGTGAGTTCAAGACCAGCCTGACCTGCAAAGTGAGACCCTGTCTCAAAAACAAAAACAAAAATAAAAAACAAAAACAAAAAAAGATGAAAGTTTAGAGAAAGAGAGCGATTCCATTGAGCTCTCCCAGAGATGCGAGCAGAGAAGCTGGGAATTGAACCCAGACCCTGAGGGCCCAGGATGTTCCTCTTCACTGCTAGACACACTGAGGCTGCAACAAAGAAATTGCCTACTTTTCCCAACCGTGTTTCCCAGCTTTGGAGAGACAGCATTGCTCAGGCCAGAAGTGCCCAAGTCCGGGTCGTGGAGGCTTCCGGGGGCGCATCCAATAATTCCTCTTGATAGAAAGCCAAACGCTGTCTCAGAGCTCGGGACATGCTTGCTCACTGGACAGTGGGTCTTTCTCACTCAGGAGGCGGATTTAAAATGTGGTCTTCCCTCCTTTACTCCCATCACTTCCCCCGTGAAGCAGTAACAACAGAACCATCAAGGACACAAGCTGAGCCAGAAACCTCATGTTGGGGCTGGGCCCACAGCTGAGCGTTGGGGTGGAGCTGTTCCGGCATCGTTCCCAAGTTCCCGCTAATGTGAAGGAATATTTGTCACTAGCTTCAGCAGAACCTCATCTGAGTAAACAATAGTGCTGTGCGGAGACCGTGGGTGGCCAAATTACCAGGGACGAGTGTGTGCCATGTTTGGCCCTGACACTGGCTCAACGCGGGACAGAGAGGCCTTGCCCGGCCTCCAGGTGCTGTCTCTTCTGCTGTGTCCTCCGTGGCTGTGGCAGCCCAAGTGGCAGATTTGGACTCCTGGAGCCTCTCGTGGGAGTTTTCAGGGGGACCCGGCAGAGCTGCATTGACCTTGCAGACCCTGGGGCCTCAGCATTTCCCATCCTCCACCTTTCCTCTGTGGCAGCACTTGGAAGCCATGTAGTGTGGTGAATAATAACATTAATATCCACTGTTACTGAGCCGCTAGCACCAGGCCCAGCTCTGTCAACCCACACCTCTTGGGTCAGGACTATTATTATTCCCATTTTATAGACAAGGCAAGTAGCAGATCCTCGCTCTGACACAGCAAGCCCACGTTCTTGATACCCCATGACATCAGCTTGTGGAGTCTGAATATCCAGATGTTTGCAGTATCCTAGCAGAGCAGGTTGCATCTGAGCGGATGTATTCATTTGCCAGGGCTGCCGTGTCCTAGCCCCGGACCAGGGTGCAGTGTAATAAAACATCCATGCTTCAGTGTGCAGAGCCTGAAGCAAATGATGCTGGGAGCTGAGGTCCTGCTTGGGCTCCTGACCTTTGCCAGACTTTCAGCTTGGCTTTGTGAACTGAAGTTCTCTGAAGAAGCTGCATCTGTATTGAAGATCCTGTAGACCAGATGATCAGGACATCGTGATTGAGGAGCAGTGGAATATTGCAGACCAAGGCATTTTCTTGGGCCATCTTTAATCCCTTTTAATAACCTCTGTATCTGACCTGACATCCTCGTGACCGTTAGGCAGAGCTTTTGGGATATGTAGTAAAGCTCAGCAGAGCTCTAGCTTCCACCAGTCCTACAGCTAGGCTATATTTCTGAAATTTGACAGCTGTAAGACAGTGCCTGAAGCCTGTGGAAGAGCTTTCTCTGCTCTGCTCTGGCCCACCCAGCTGAAGCCCCACCAATGTATTTGGTGAATGCATTGATTTCGACTTTCTTCTGTTCATTACTACATAAATCATGTGACATCTTTTACAGAGAGCCCTTCCCAGTCTTCTTCTCGGTCCAAGAAGTTTATATGTGCAATCCCATGGGAAAGCTATTAGAGTTCTACCGAGTTAATTCCAATCTACCACTTCCAGGCCATCCCATGGTGAGAATAAAGGCACTAAGGCATATTTGTAGTTGTGGGGAGTCAAGGGGTCCTAAGTCCAGCTAGGGAGATGGCTAACCGGAACCAAGGCCTTGACCTAGGGCCAAATCCGGGTTTTATTCATTCATGAAGAACGGAGCAGCTCGAGGGTGAGTGACTGTGAGAATGGTGGGAAGTACCTGAGTGCTGTGAGCTGGGCTAGGTAGGAGGCCTGAAATACCTCTGCAAATACAGAGAGAAGGCTATGCAGAAAAAGTAATCTGTATAACACAATTCGAGGTAGTCTCTAACGTTCTGGGCTCATGCTTCAGCTCTGATGTGTAATCTCTTATGCCCTGGGAAGTCAGCCTCTTGTCTCTGCTTGACCCCAGCCCAGCTTGGCTCTCCCTTCCGCCTGCTCACACCTTTTCTAGGCGCTGCTGGGTTGGGTAACACTGACCTGTCACTACACGGCAGCATCTCAGCTGGACCAAATTGCATTGCTTAAAGCCAATTGAAGGGTTAAAGAAAAGTCCTGGCCAGCTTTGTACATATCAATACATGGAAATAGGGCCAGGTTTAGCCAAAATGGAGATAACTGCTCTTCTTTCAAGGAGAGTCATCCACAGTCTCTCCTAGTGGAACATGTTGTCCAGGGTAACTTGAACCTCTGTTCCCAGGCATGGCCACTCCTCGTGTGTGGCTCGGAACAAGCTATTTCTTATTACCTTTGGAGTAAGATCTGTATTTTGCAATGACAGCCTCCTAAGGCCCCTGTCCTCAAAGTGCGGTCACCTGGGTCCTAGTACAGGCAGTACGACTGGGGCCGGGAGGCCACTCCCCCTCCATCCACCTGAATTTGGACAATGTGACAGGCACAACCCTCCTTCCACTGTTGTAAGAGAAGCAGAAATAAAAATAACAAAGACTTGGAAATCTCTAAAGCTTTCAGACCCAGACCCACTGAACTAGTCTTTTATTAGGATGCCAGGTGAGTCAATGGTGCTCTAAGCTGCCCTGCCCTTGAGCATGTCCACCTGAGGACCCTGAACTCCCTCTAGCCAGCAGAAGGGGCCTCTTTCCTGAAGTTGCCCCCAAGGCAACTGAACCAGAGCCCCATGACAACTGACCCAGGCCTGGATGGTTCTGGCTTGAGGAACTGCTGACCAAAGTCCTGCTGCAACACGAGACCTGACTTCCTCCCTCTCTGGTGGCGGGGCTGGTAGACCCTGGGTCCTGACAAACCCCTCCCAGAGGGAGAACACCTGATGCTCCCTGGCGCCAGGTGGTGCCCACTTCCAGCTGCTCCTAGAATGGACCACATAGGGACCCTTTCGGTGCCCTTGCCTATGAATGCAAGTCTGTCTGAAGAGAGTGGTAGAGGTGAGGAGTGGGCCTCCTTCCGCTCAGGCCGCACTGTCTGCCTGGACAGAGCAGTGTGAAGGGTGAGTGGCTGAGGAGAGGCTCGGTGGGCAGTGCTGTGGCGTTTCCCCCTTGGGTCCCACATCTGGAGGGACAGTGGCTTCTGTCTGCTGGGAGGCTGGCTGGAGCTGTGAGGGTTTCTGTAGTGTGGCACAAAGCCCCAGAGACAGTGTGGGCCCTGTGAGGCTGGGGAAGGCCCTCCCAGCCCGAGGAGACCCCGTCCCAAGGCTGAGGGTGTGTCCATTTCTCCACTCCCCCATTCTCGCTTTGAAGTCATCTTGCACCTCAGCAAATGCTTGGCCGTGGGCGCCTCATCCTGCACTCAGCAGCTCCTCTGCCATCCCGAGACCCTTCCCAGCAACAGCCCCCGCTCCCAGCCTGCTGCTAGCCAGTTCTACTTTCTGTCCAGTCCCACAGAGAGTCTCCCAATAAGTAGATTCTGTCCTGACTATTTCTTCTAACTGGGAAAGACTCCTGCTTCCAGGAGCCAAGGGGAAGAAGGTATTGCAATTTCCCGTCCTAAGAGATGGAATAAGGACTCCAGATCCTCTATCAAGATTATGGGCAGAAATGAGCCTCAAACCTCAACTCCTTGGCCAGATGCTCCCCTTGCCTTGACCATGCATCTGCTGGGACAGAGTGTAGCTCCTACCCGGGCTGGGGTGTGAATTGTGGGGGGTCAGGGCAGTGGCCTGCTCACCGAAGCCAGCAAATCAGCCCATGATCCCAGCACTCAGGAGGCAGAGGCAGGAGGATTGTGACTTAGTGACCAGTCTGGACTACACAGTGAGACCTTGTCTTGAAAACAAGAGGGATCCAGAAAGTGCCAGAATGGACGTGTCCTCCGTGGCATAGGCCCCTGTGCTGGGCATCACCCACGTTCTTTTTCACTGTGTCCTCCAGTTGGCCTGTCATGGTGGCTTTATCCCTTTTGATAAGTGAAGACTTGAGACTCGGCATGGCCTGCTGAAGGTCACACAGTTAATGAGGGGATTTTCTGAATCCAAAGTCCTGCTTGTTCTACCACCAAAGCCTCATTGCCTCAGTTGCAAGGGGTAAGGGCCACGCTGCTTGCTGGCTACACTGGGTAAGGGCTGAACAAGCAGGGTGGCCTTCCTGCCAGGCCTGCCTGCTCTGTATGAGATGCAGGTGGCAGGTGCAAATGCCTCATTTGCCATCCTTGCTGCCACGTGGCTGGAGCTATGTGCTGGGCTCAGATTCAGAAGCTGATGGCCTGGCCACTGGTGTGCAGTTCAGGAGGTGGTCAGTGTGGGTCAGAGGCACATGGGATGGAACTGTCAACTTCAAAGAAGGATGAACCCAAAAGCAGGATTGGGATCAGCAGGCCACCGTCATATACAGACAGAGCAGGGCAAGATCTCAGCAGAAGGAAAGAAATGCAATGTCATTTTCATTAAGGAGTTTATTTCTCTTAAAATAAAAAACAGTGGTTCGAACTAGGCACAGCAGCACTGTGACATATTAGACGGAACATAAAAGATTCAGAGCAGCAGAAAGAAGCCATTATCTTCAGGAGCGATCTCCAAAATGGAATCATTTTCATTCATCAGTGATAAAATCTCCCTGAAAAGAAAATAGTAACTTTTGGATACTAGAATGATTATTACTATCGTAACAATGCTAATAGCCACAAAGCTCTCCTAATTGAGAACAATTGCTTTTGCTCTGTTATTAAAACGACTTCTCGAAGGACTGGGAAAAGACATCTAGATTCTTTTGGGGAAGTGTCCTTCCCTCCTAAGGACAGCTATATTGTCACGTTTTAAATCACTGTCCCCAGCACAAGCCTTTCCATTGTGGCCGGAGGAGATGTGCTGTGCCTGGGCAGGATTGGCTCACACACCTCTGGGCTGCAGCAGCTGGGTGCTGATTGTGCAAACGGGTGCAGAAAAGGCCAGGGGTGGGGTGAGGCTCCCCAGCTGTGGTCTGCTGTGATTGGAAGAAGTGAGTTCTCTGCTGTCCGTAACTCCCTCGGCTATGTGGCTTCCAAATACATAACGATTTATTCACTATCTTTCCATACCAAATGGCAAGAAATTATACGGTCCTATCTCAGAGTATCAGGTTATGCAAACAGGAGACTACGAAAGAGGTCGTCTTGGAAGGGCATGTGTGTCCAGTGAGAAAGCAAGCACACAGAGCCCCCAAGAAGGGCCACGTGTCACTCAGGCATTTCCTCCTGCTTTTGGGAGACTTCCACTTGTCCAGGAAGCCACTGTTCCCTCGGGCAAGGCTGGGGATGCCAGGCTCAAGGAGGACACTGTGTCTCCTTTGTATTGAGGTCATCAGCTCAGAGAGAAAGTTGGGAAAGTGGAACAGTGACCCAATCTTTCAGGAAAGGATAACGTGTGGGAGAAAAGGATGGATTTCAACTGTGGCGCTAAGCTCCTTGGAGGGGCACGGCAGCTTCCTGGTCTCAGTATCCTCCAGGGCTCGCCTGGGCTCCGGGAAACGCAGCCGCACCTCACTGTGCCTCCAAATGCATGTGCATGTCCCCCTGAACTCACCACCACCATCCCAGGTTGGGGGGTGTGGCCCTGCGTGCACATACCCAAGTGACTTGCCCGTGCCCGGTGGCGGGCCTCCCGGTCGCCTGCCTGGCCCCCCGAGGAGCAATGAACTTCAAGAGACCACAAGTCCCGTGGCTGCTGCAAGTGAGCGACGACTTTGGGGCCCCAGGGTTCAGGTTCGGGGATGAGTGGGTGTGTGGTGGAGGCCATCCTCTGTGAAGGTGTGGGCCAGGCCTTCCTGATGCTCTGGGAACCCCCCACAGGGCTTGATAAACACTCATAAGTCAGAGTGATCATGGCAGAGACTGCCCTGTCCACCAGGGACAATGGCTTATCTTCTAAACAGCAGAAGCGCAGATGCTTCTAGGAGACCCTGCATCTCACCCCAAAGGCACGAAATCAGCGAACATCTGGTGAGAAAAATGTCACACTTGGAGCAAGAGGGGCTCTTCTGCAGAAAGCTGCAGTGTGGGAGAGTTACAGCCATCCACTGTCCAACTGTGCCTTCTCCTGGACAGGTGAATGGGTGGAGGGGTTGTTTTTAATTTAAAAATATCTTTTAAAAATGCGGCTATAGAAACCAAGGTCGGAGGAGGAGCAAAGTAGGGAAGGGACAGGGATTCGGACTCAGTGGAGAACAGGGCTGGTTTTTAGGCACTGTTCTTGAGATTCCTCTTCTCTTACTAAGGTGCCATGGATGAGGCCACAGGAACAGCACTGAATAGGCCACGTGACTGCCCCCACCTCCCATGCGCACTGGGGAGACAGGTGGCAATGTGAAGGAAGACAACTTATCATGAGTTAGTGTCAAGGCCCTGGGGCTGTCGGGCCTCTCGCGGTAGCCAGACTTTCACTTTCTCTACCCTTGGGGATTCTCTGCTGTCCATGGACAGTGCCTTGGCATTGAGGCATAGAGAGACAGCTTCCCAACACCATTCCACCTGGCAAGGGTTGAGTGGCCCTGGATGGGGCAAAAGGAATGAACCTTCTGGGCAGGAGGCTAGGGTGGTAGCTTTGGTTGGTGACCTCCCAGGAGGATGATGACCTTCTTTTCCTCAAAGGAGCATCAGCAAGAGCTTGAGGATCCTGAAGTACTGATCCAAGAGTGTCCCACTTCTTGACAGAACCTGAATACAGCTGTTTGTATTCGGTTCCTGCACAGCCCAAGAAAGGGGATCAGCTTCCAGAGCTTGTCTTAAAGATGGCAATACTGCACAGCAGAGGGATCGGAGGGAAGCCCGATTGTGTCTTCTCCCCCATTTGTTTGTAAGATGACTTCAAAATGATCAGACCCAAAGGCCAGGCCCTTTGCTAGCAGCATGCCCCAGCTCCCCTGGAGAAGTTTGGGGTAGGACTTGAACACGTAGACACGAGGTTGGTGTGCCCAGGGTGCTCCTCCCTAAAAGCTCACGCCCCAAATCTGCGGGGTCACCCAGAGAAACGGGTTTGGGAGTCACAACGCCAGCCCATGGGCGCCCTGAGGTGTTGGTTCTCATACTTCAGGGTCATCCAAATGATCTAAAGACACAGATTCCTGGGCCCCCCTCAGAGATCCCCAAACGGCAGGTTTGGGTCAGGGCCTGGGAAACTGCATTTTAACAGGAGGAGCTGATGCAGGAGCTGGTGGTGTCTGACTCAACCTCTGGGAATTCCAGGCAGCTGCTGGTGGCTGAGACCAGTCCTGAGGCAGACTTGGACACAGGAGCTCAGCCAGGCAGGGGAGACACGAGGTCAACCGTTCACCCTGACTTGGCAAGGCGGTAAAGGCCAGTCTGCTCCTTGTCCCCTCATGGGGCAGCCTGGGTGGCCAGCAGCTCCCTGGGGCTGAAGAGCCATGCTACAAGGGCCTGGGGACACCTGCAGAAGCTGTTGGTTTGGCAAAGCCACTGAGCCCTCCAGGGGCTATTTGTACCTGCCACTTTGTAATGCCCAATTAGAACTGGCCTCCTGCGGGAGGGACAGTGAGTTTGTCTTGAGCTTCCTTGGTGGCTTGGTCTCTTCTGGGATATTCCATATGAGGGAGACAGAACCTCACCCATGCCACATGGGCAAGAAAATCTGTGGGTCCCATGAAGGTGTCAGAACCTGATGAACCTTTCGGGGATGGGCCAAGCCCCAGGCAAACCTCTCTCCTCCCTGCAGACACAAGGCAGTCACTCAGGATGCCTAGAACCCTTGCTTCTTCCTGTTGCTTCCATGGTCCTGAGTATTTGGGAGATTTGGGGTTCCGTGAGTAATCCTCGTCATCACTTCCTTTAAAAACAATACATAAGAGAAATTCACAAACACCACATAAACCTCTTGAAAATGGCTGGTTTTAGCAGCCAGGACCTGCTGGGACAGAAAGAAGCTCAGAGTGCATGGGGTGGTGGTGGTGGTGGGGTGACCCATTTTGTGTACTGGCTGCCTTCCTGCAGGAAAGGGAGCCCAAGGGTGAGAGAGCACGGGCAGGTGCCCCACAGGAGAGGGGTGCAGGCCAGCAGCCCCACGGCCCCCGGAGGATATCCGGGCAGAGGCACGGTGGGGAGTGCATTCTCAGTGTTTCATTCAGATCTCTACAAGCCAAGAGCAGGGTGATATCAAAGTGAGGGAAAGGTGAGAGAGATGGATGGAGGTAAATACAACCAATGCCTTAAAGGTGAAAGGTGAAAGATTTTCTACATTTAATAAAAACATTTTCTCATTTGAGGCTTGGAAGTCTGGAGTCACATTTTCTTTTTTTTTTTTTTTTTTTTTTTTTTTTTGGTAAATCCCTTCCCCCTAGAATGTCTTAAAACACATGGCTTAACAGTGGCTGCACAGAAAATATACACCCTCAAAGTCTGACTTTCATTTAAATACAAATATACAAAATGTAAACTGAGACAATAGAGAAATTTACAAAACTTTTCTTTAAAAATAATAAAGACAAAATTCAGTTCTAGTTAGGACGCTATTAAAATACGTGCAAGTTGTTGAATCTCACTGGGTTTCTATTGCAACGTCAACGAGGGCAAATCCAATCCACCCCGGCATGGGGCTGCCTTGGAAAACAGACCTGAGTGGAAATTTCTTTGAGAAAGCTCGAGGCTTGTAGAGGGGGTGGGTGGTCTCCTTTCCCAGCTCCTGGGCTCTGCTGGCCCTCCAGCCGAGCGGAAGCCCCTTTGGCCACAAGTTCTGCTTCCCAATAGAAGGTCTGGGCTGGTTTCGCTGTGGACGTCAAGGCCAGAGCTGAAACTAGCTGCTTCCAGTGGAGTTCGAGCTGATGTGGTTTGAATTTATGTGGTGGTTGTGACTGGTCTTGGAATTGGGCGCACTCTTGGAATTGTTCTGATGCTGGGGTGGGGGTAGAGGAGGGGTGGGAGGGAGAGGACAAGGAGAGGGAGGGAGAGAGAACACAAAAGTCACTCCGCAGTAAAGTCAAACCCTGGGCTGACATACCCATGCAGACTCTGGAAGTGGGGCAGCGGGGCAGGGCTGCTCCAACACACTTCTCTGCTTTTGTTGCTTGTGCATTCTCCCCTGCAGACTTGGGTCTAGAGGCTACCACTTAGGGCACGGAGAGTTATATGGTGCCTGGGAAGAGCCATGGTATTAAAAGAACCCGCAATCACGTATAGGTTAAAACCTGCAGGCCTTACTGTTTGGATCTGAATCCTAAATCTGCCCCTCCCAAGCTGAGCAACCTTGTGTACCTCACTTAATCTCCTGGTTTCCTGGCCTCTAAGGTGTAATAAGGGCAGCTTCTTCGCACAGTTGTTGGGACACAAAATGAGGCTGGATAGGCGAGGGGTCTGGACTTGCACCTGGCCCTTACGTGATTGGCTGCTTGTTATTAGCCTGGAGCTGCTATGGCATCCTGTGGGCACTGGGTCCTCAGATTGCAGGGAGGAGAGGGAGAGGGGCCAGGGCATTTGCTTCATGGGTGCAAGAGCTGGGCCCGTTGCAAGGTACCAGCTTCCACCTTGCCAAGTGTCCTTCAAGCCCCTGGGCAGTGGTGTTTCTAGCCTGACTTTTCATGCGGTAGAGGCTTGACAGAGAGAATAGAAAGGTTTCACAAGTTGCCACCCAACCAAGGTTCCTGGGGCTGGATCTGAACCTGGGTCCATGAGACTCCATAACAAGTTCTCTTCCTGAACTGAGGGAGGTCCTGGGATTTGGGACACATGGGCAAAGGAGACATTTCTCTCTGGAAGTTCAGTGTGACGGAAGCATTTAAAAGTACTGAGAATGAACCTGGAGCTTCACAATGAGTTTCAGATCTTTTTTTCCCAATTTTATTTTAATATGGGTTGGATTGGGGGATCTTGCTAATTTGCCCAAGCTGGTCTCAAACTTGCAATCCTCCTGTCTCAGGCTCCTGAGTAGCTGGGATCACAGGTGTGCACCACAACACCCAGCAAAAGTTATATCTGTATATCACATAAACATAAGTACAGTATAGAATAGGGTGTGAAATTTGCATGAAGGTTTTAGATTAAAAACAAACTCAGGGACCTCAGCCTGTACTTTCTCTTTATATGCCTGGTATTTGCTCTTGGTCCTGTTATCCCAGACCCTTCCTGTGGGCTCACCAGATGTGTGACCTTGCACAAGACCTTTAACCTTCTCCGCTTCAGTTTTCTTGTCTGTGAAATGGGGAAATAGAAGCACATGCTGGAGCTAGCTTACAATTCACTAGGATGCCCAAGGGCAGCAGTGTCTCCCACATCCTCACATTCAGCCTGGCCCATAGGAAGCTTGCTGGTGGAAGGAATGAGTTGTTTGATGAAGCCCAGGGTTGGTGGATATTAAATTGGAGAAGCCTTCGGAAAGTTTCCAGACCCGGGCCTGGTCCGCAGGGAGGCTCCTTAAAGCTTTGTCCCTGCTATGAAAGGGGGAGGAGCTGGGATTTCTGCTGGGAGGCCTCCTGCTCCCTGGGGAGGGAGATAGCGAGGAGCTGGACATACGTGTGAGGGCTCCCCATCTCCAGTGTGAGGACCTAGCTTCCTGAAGAGCAGGCCAAGGGGGGCACTACTGTGGGCACCTTCATACTTGTGGGCTCAAGACCCCACAGTCGCTCCCAGGCCTGCTACACCCTCCCCAGGGCATCCTTTTCATTTGATCCCTCCAAACCCTCCTTCCAGGGCTAGGCTTTGGGAGAGGAATGTCTTCCCAAGGGACAGGCTCCTCTGGATGCCAGCTGGAAGGTGCCCGTCAGACTATGAGGGCCTGCAGGGGTCACTCCCCATCACCAGTTCTTCCTGGTTCTTATTAAGTTTAATCTTCATCCCGAGTCTTTATGAGGGCCATATAGGCCACTCGTTCTCCACCAGAGGAGTGTTCTCCAAGGGACACGTGGCAATGTCTGGAGATGTTTGGGGCCATCACAGCTAGGGGAAGGAGGGGCCACTGTAGCTGGGCGGCAGACAGCACATCCTTCAGCACACAGTGCAGCCTCCCGTGGTGCAGAGCCAGTCCCTTGTGACAACAGGGTCGAGGGGAGAGACCCTGACCTCAGGCAGACTTTGGGATGGCCTTGCCCCTTCTGCCCGGGGGGCTCATCAGCCATGGGGATGAGGTGGGGGTGTTGGGCTCTGACCAGCTGACTGTCCCTTTCGGGCTGCTCTGCCCCAGCGTCTGGGCCACACAGGCAGGAAGAATTCTGTAGCTCTGGTCTTGCTGCTGCATTTGGACCTGCGCCGGGGGTCGGGTGCTGAGGCCGGGCCCACCCAGGACTCTCACCTGACGCCGGAAGAGTCTTTGGAGCAGCCCTTTCTTCGGTGGTTCGGGAGGCTGACTTCGGTTCAGGTCCGATGAGAGGGTACCATCAGGTCCAAACACGTTCAGCTCTTTAAAGCATTCTGTTTCTATCATCTGCAGAGGCCAAGCACAGACACTGCCATCACCCGGGGTCAGGAGCCTGCCAGGGCCTCCTCCAAGCCTCCGGAGCCTCCCGTGACTCCTCTGGGGCGGGGACAGCCCCTGCCCACCTATATGCAAATGCAACCGAGAACAGAACCCTCTGGAGGGCGCACTCATCGTCCTGCACAAAACCCCAAGGTTTCATGGCCCCAGATCGGTACTCACTTCCCTAACTCAATTCTGCTTGCGCCTTCAACAGGTGCTGTTTTTTATTTTCTTCCTAGCCAGACCTATCAGGGGAGGCTGCTGGTCTCCTCCTCACCCCCTTTCAGATGCGTGGTACCTCCTGACCACCCCACACCGTGCCCTTGCCCAGGCCCAAGGGCGCCTCTACGCCTGGCCCAGCAGACGGACTTCTGTCCCCATAGCACCCTCTCTCCGTCAGCTGAGCCGTGGACCACCCTCCTCTCAGAACGAAGCTGGGGGCTCTCTCTGCCCACCTCATTCTGCCATGGGATGGACACGGAGCCTGTGGAGAACTTGGAGTAGAAGTCGTCATCCGTGTGGTCCAAGTTGACGCCTTTCACGGTGGAGAACTGCTCGATGTCCAGGACATCCTTACAATACACGGCTCGCGGCTGAGGGAGACAGAGGGCTGGGTCACTTGTGGGCCCTGCCTGTGGCTCCAGTGTTCCCAACACGGCCTTGGGTTTTGATGGGGGGCAGAGGGGGCATCTTCCCCAGGCCCCTCCGCCCCCTGAACCCAGACCTGAGCTGTCCTCTCAGATCCATTGAGGGATCCCAGCTGGCGTGAAGTGAGAGCTGGGGCCTCCAATCACCCCGTCCAGGGCTCCCTGTGCCACCGCTCTTGCACATAGGTCATCCTGTGGTCCAGACGGAGAGATCACTTCTATCTCTAAACTCACGCTCCTCAGCCCCTGGCACCCCACACTCCTGTCAGATACTCCTGGTTACCCAGAAGCATTAGAAGGTGGCGGCGTCATCTTGTCAGAGGAGGGGCTGCCCTGGCCATTGACTGAGGTCTCAGGTCGATTCCTCCAAAGAGAGTACAAATGCTGGGGACCCACAGCCAGAACAAGGGCCCATGGGAGACTGTACCCCAGGTTTCATGGGGGTGCCTGCTACAGCCCTGGCAGGAAAACCTCCTGCTCCCTTCTCACACAGGGGACTGTTGGTCTCTTCAGCCAGACAGACCTGGGCTGGAGTCCCAGCCATGAGCTTAAGATTTTGGGAAAGTGCTATGGTGATAGGGTGAGATCAGTTGTGACACAAGAAACATTCCTCAACCTCCCGGCACGCTCCAGGCCTGGGGCCAGGCTGCAGGGCACCCGTGGTGAACTGAACACTGGGTTATTTCCATCAAGGGATTCCCAGCCTGAAGGGGAGGAGGGGTGGCAACAGACCCCCCAACATAAAAATGAGGATGCGAGTCATGAGAAATAAGGGGGCCCAGAAAGGGAAGACAGGGTAGCGGGGGCTTCTTCTCGGAGCTGGCCACAGCCCCGGTGCTGAGGGAAGAGCCTTCTGGGCCGTGGAGTTGGCTTGCACAAGGCGACATTGCTGGTAATCAGCACAGCCAGCCCACACTCATGCCTTCAAGGCCTCATTCTTTACCCTGGGGGAGACTTCCCTGGGGGCTTGGGTACCTGGGGGTGTGGAGATGACTCCAGGTTGGGTGCAGAGGGCACCCCAGAGCTAGTGGTATGTTTCCGGAGGGCAGCGGCTGCCTCCCTCTCAGTGTCTTCATGCTCTGGCCCAGAAGCCAACACAGACATCGGTTAATTTGAAGGCTGTGAATCCAGCACACAGACTCATCGGATTGCAGTCACCCAGGAGGGGTGAGCTCCACACTGCTCTCAGCTCTTCTCACTTAAGGGAACCTCCAGGAGGCTTGAGGTCAAGCAGACCCCAGCGGAGCAAACTGCAGGCTCAAGTGTGCATAGGCACCGGAGGGAGCGGGGTCCAACCACGCAGCTATAACTCGCCTCCTCTGTTCCCTACGGCTCCATGTGCAAACTCTGTGGAACATGACATCAAGACCAGCTGTGTGGTCTGCAGGCCCAGCACAAAGTGCAAATACAGCGTCCCCTGCTCAGAACTTGGGGCACAGAGCCAAGTGGGGGGCCAGGGTGATGGTACATGCCAAGCCCAGAAAACTGGCCTGGGGAGGCATGCTGATTTTTTTTAAAGGGTTTTTTTAAAAAATCTGTACTGGCACAGAAATGTACCTAACATGCCAAAACCTACCCTCTTGTGGCTGTTATTTCCTTGGAGATGTTTCCTTTTGGAATACATCTGCTTTGGTTTTGAAGAGTCAAGTGAAGTGAAAAAGATGACGTCGGTTATAGCACCTGTGGGTTATGAATGTGGCCACAGCCCCAAAGAGGTGGGCGAAGAACCGTGCAAGGCTGGCTGGGAGGGCAGGGGTTGGGGGAGCAGGTGGTAGGGGGCAAGCGGGGCTGAGGGGCAAAGCCCCCGGCTCACAGGGACCCACACTCTGCAAGCTCCACTCACCGCCCCCTCTGCCAGGGCATCTGAGCACCTCAGCTGTCCAGAACTGGACCCACAGGTGGTAGCTCAGAAGTGGGGAGAGAGGCAGCTGACCGGCTGGGTGGTACCCAGGGTGACCAACCACCCCATCTGCCTGGGACACAGCACTAAAGGCAGGACAGTCCCAGGCAGACCTGGACGGCTGGCTGTGCTGATTACCATCAATGTCGCCTTGTGCAAGCCAACTCCACGGCCCAGAAGGCTCTTCCCTCAGCACTGGGGCTGTGGCCAGCTCCGTGAAGAAGCCCCCGCTACCCTGTCTTCCTTTTCTGGGCCCCCTTATTTCTCATGACTCGCATCCTCATTTTTATGTTGGGGGGTCTGTTGCCACCCCTCCTCCCCTTCAGGCTGGGAATCCCTTGATGGAAATAACCCAGTGTTCAGTTCACCACGGGTGCCCTGCAGCCTGGCCCCAGGCCTGGAGCATGCCGGGAGGTTGAGGAATGTTTCTTGTGTCACAACTGATCTCACCCTATCACCATAGCAACAGATGGCCCAGAGGTCAGCGCATGGATCTGAACCTTTGTCACCACCCTAGCCTGGGTGCCCACCTCACCTGCAATCCAGGACATGAACCCACTGACACAATTTCCATGTCCTCGCAGTCACTTAGGTGGTTTCCCTCAAACTCCGGACTGGGGCCTTTCCTACAACACAGTGCTTCTTAAAACCACCCAGGGAGGTCTGAAGAATCCTGATGCCTGGCTCAGGACCTGACACAATGGGGCCTGGGCCCAAGATTACTTTTTTTCATGTTCCCCAGGTGACTAAATGGGTAACTGGGGTTTAGAACAAACGCTGAAAGTGAATGCTCTCTGCATTACCTGCCGAAAATTCCTCTTAGGTTAAGTTTGTAGCATTCAGGGACTCTTACTCTTTATATTACCAGTGGCCGCTTAGTCCCCTGAAAGCACTCCCTGGTCATCCCAGTAAGATACCACAGCTGCAGAGATGGGGTCAGGGGCCTTACTGTTACGGATGCCATTCAGCACCCAGCAGGGCTCTGGCTTCCAAACCTGTGCTGCCCTCCTGCTGCCAAGATGACCAGGGAGTTTTACTCAGAGGAGCCCCAAGGACTGCCCCCATCTTCCTCCCCCCATAGCAGCGCTATGCTGAGGAATGGTTGACAACTGGTCTGGGGGCGCGGTCGGGGTCGGGGTCGGGGTCGGGGTCGGGGTCGGGGTCGGGGTCAGGGTCGGGGTTGGGAAGCTCTGCTTTGTATTTGTTGCCGATTGCTGTGGTATTCGTATTCCCGCCCTGAGCTACTGCAGGTAGCAGCCTGGAGTTACTGTCCACGGAACTGGGAAGAGATGGGCAGAGCAGTCCCCGGTGCACAACAGTGTTCCCATGGCCTCCGCAATCCCTGGCTTAGTTTCCCAGTCACCTAGGTGTCAACTGCTCAGCCCGCAGGGGCCTGTGGAGGAGCAGAGACTGACACAGGACTTCCTGGCTTCTAACTTCTTGATCTGACATAGCACAGGCCCGGGAATGGCAGCCTGACAGATCTGGCTCCCTCAGCCTCTGATCAAGCTGAGCTGGGCTTTACAGACCTCAAGGGGGATCTTCTAGGACAAACCTACCTTAGCTCCCTGTAATTTGAACTCGCCATGCCTGGCCAGAACCTAGTGTACACAGTAGGTGCTCAATGCATGTTGAACTGAACTGGATGCGGTGGTCTTTTTCAAAGAATTCTCCCTTCAGTTTTTGTTCCACCCTTAAATACCTCTGGCAGATTAGGGGAGTGGGTGACACTGGCCTCACTGGACAGGTGAGGACACTGAAGCTTAGGAGGGATTTGTCCAGACCCCAGAGTCTCTGAGCAACAGTGTGGGGCTCCCTGGCCCACACCCAGGGCATTGGCACGGGTGGCCTCTGGGAAGGGGTGGTGGGCACTCTGGTTCCCATGAGGACACTGGCATGCCCCACACTCTGTCATTGCCAACTTGGAGGCACGGGATGAGGCACAGGCCGGGGCACAGGCCCACTGGGGAGAGTGGCTGAGGGGAGGTGGTCTTAGAGATGCTGGGGGCTGGGGGAGGCTACTCACATCCGGAATGAAGGGAGGGTCCAGCATTCCGGCCTCCAAGCGCTTGAAGTTCATGTTCCGGAAGAAGGGGTGCCTCTTGACCTCGGCTGCGCCCTCCTCCTGACAGCCCAGCCTCTGCTTTGCGTCTTTGGTGAGCAGCTGTGACAAGACAGCCCAGTGAGCATGCCCCTGGGCCCTTCCTCCTGCCCGAGGCCAGAGGGCAGAGGAGTGTCAGGGCATCCTCCCTTGTTGGCCCCCACCCGTTTCCTGTGCCTCTGGGTATCCCTGTTTCAGCCTCCTCTGCCTCCAGCGAAGGCTGGTCTGGAGCCCCTCCACACACATGGCAGCGGGACAAGCACCAGATCATGTCTTTGCAAGGACTAAGTCCTGTGTTTAGTCACTGACAATGTCCACCTGAGGTGTCAACCTGGTGCCCACCCCGTGACTTCTTTTCCCTAGTGTAAGGAATTGAGCTCCGATCGCCCTGTTCCAAGAAACCCCAAAGAGGCAGGGCTCCCTGTGCAGAACCTGGACCCACTGCCACAGCCCCTGAAGCCTGTGCTGCTCAGACAGGCGGCGGAAATGAGGGCAGTAAAGGTGAGGGTTGGGCTGGGACACGCGGGAATGTCAGCCAGGGCCCAGCGTTTCTGCTTTCTTCAAAAGATGCCAGAAAATATGGTTTCTCTGTGAAATTTCATTTTTATTTTATGTATTTATTTATTTATTTTTATTTTTATTCATTTATTTATTTGTCGTTTTGAGACAGGGTCTCCCTATGCAGTTCTGGCTGGCCTTGAGCTCACTTTGTAGCCCAGGCTGGTCTTGAGCTCACAACAATCCTCCTGCCTCAGCCTCCAGTGTGCTGGGATTACAGGCATGCGCCACCACGCCCGGCGAAATTTCATTTTTAAATCTTAGCAATTCACCTCTTTCTAAAACATTCCATACAGGCTTAGCGTGGCACCCACCTGCAGGGCCAGTTGGCCACTGTGATATCCGGTGTATATCACAGGGAGAGCAGGCGTGAGCTGGGGTGGGTGGGCAGGCACGGAGGACTTTTGGCTGGGGAGGACTTCAGAGGGCTAGAAGGACGGGTGAGACCTGGATGCTGGGGGGCCACAGGGAGGATAGCATAGGTCCAGTTGGGGGATACAACAGGGGCCTACGAAGGTGGAGGCCGAGGTCTGAGCCAAGGGCTTACATCCAGGGAAAGGGCAGCAAGATGTGTGACGTTCTGCACCTCTTGGAGCCAGGGCTGCCTATGTCTTATGTCTGCCAAGATAGGATATACCTGAGACGGCTTCCTTGCTGTTTATAGAGCAGCCTTCTTAGGCTTGCGAGGTCGGAGCTGCCAGAGTTCAGGGAAGCCTTATAGGCCCAGGGCCTCCGTGGTTTCCCTATAAGACAAGTCCTATGGTATCCGGAGCTGTGCCTACTGGAGGGGACTGGGCAGCACTGGCTACTAAGAAACTACTGTTAAGGGTGAGGAGGAGGCCCAAGACTAGAGTATGAAGACACCAGGAACTTCCTACCATCTTGTTTAATGAAGCTCTGTATCGTTGGTAGTATTTTTTAAATTAATTGTTATTGTCTTTAATTGTTTGATCCGTCTTCCATTCGTACATCTGGCAATCTGAGTACCTTCGTTGAAGATAACAATATGTGAAATATAACAATCCTTGTTAACTCCTATCATCTTGTTTTAAAGTCCTGTATCATTTTTATTATTTTTGTGTTGTTTTGGTTTTTGTCTTCACTATTGTTATTTTGTTATTGTTTTTTCTTTTTGAAATAAAAAAATTTTTTAAAAATAAATAAATAGATAGAGACACCAGGCTTATGTGTAAGAGGAGATGGTGGTTCTTCCTTGGGAGAGAGATAGGAGCCTGTGCTTTGACACTTCGCAGGCATCGCCATGTTTATAGGACCAGCAGGCTTGGCCGCTGCCTTTCCCCCAGTGGCCGCAAGGAGGCAGCAGAGGGACAGCAACATACCAGGTTGTAGCAGGAGATCCCAGCCCAAAACTTGGCGCTAAAACAGATTTGTGAGGGTGGGGGTAGTTCTCTCTGCCTGCTTATACTCTCAGCATGTCCCGTGTCTCAAGACCTTCTCAGAATTCCTGACGCTGAGCTGGGACAGTCAGCAGTGCTCTGACCACGCCTGACGCCCTCTTCCACAGCACTGTCCAGTCTGGCCACGCCCGGTAGACATGGCACCACGGCATAACCAAGTATTGCCAGCCGCCATACTTCCCGTTCCCTGCGCGGTGCTTCCCTGTTCCTTCAATCTCCCCACCCCAACTTTGGCTGCAGCAGCTATTTGGGTCTCTTGGAGACCTTGCGCCTGCTGCTCACTAGGCTCCCAAGTTTGTGAGCTGCACTTTACCAGGGCTCCTCCCTCTGTCTCTCATGCATGTGAATGACAGACCTGTGGTTCCCAATCCTCCTTCCCACAGCTCTGCCATGTGAGAGGGAAGTGGTGCAGAGAGGATGGGTGGCTGCGGGAGAGGGGCTCGCAGTGCTGGGGAGCTGAACCCCTCAGTTCGGGGCTGCTAGCAATGGGCCTGGGGTTTCTGGAAGCGGAACCACAGCTGCTTTCATCAGTCCCCAGCCGCTCTCCCCTCAAGCCCAGGCTAAGCTGATTTTGTGCACCAAACTTGCCCCAAGGCCACTGTGGATTGAGAAAGGTGGGAAGCAGAGGGAGCCCTGTGTGGTTCTGCCCGGTCATCTGCTGTTCTGGGCGCAGCGCGGCTCCAGGAGGGGAGTCTGTGGGCTGGCAGGTGGGCAGAGCTGGACACTCAGGCCTTTCTTGCTCTCACAGAGTGGGCATGAGAGGGCAGATGCCTGCAGCTGGGCTTGGGGGCCCTAGGGCCAGGCAGGAGCAGGAAGTGGCCATTTCCCCGCAAAGCCAAAGGAAGGGCGGAGGGCCAGCCCTGGAGTGCGGCCCACCTGGGTAAGGGGAGGGGCAGTGGTCCAGGTGGACCCTACCCCCAGCTCCACACTGCCGATGGCTCCTGTCACTCCTTCCTCCCTCTGGCTGCCACTCCCTGTCCACTCAGCCTGTCTGCACAGTAGTCCTGTGTGTGTCCCACCCACAGGTGGGGCAAATCTCACTATCCCTAGATGCCATCCATGGAAACTTAGCTGGTGCCACCAGCACTCTGCCTAGTGCATGGAAAACTCTGCCCAAAGACTGAAAATATCACTAACCCTCCTGCAGCCCTTAGTCTCAAGCCGGTGCCCCGAGGTCCAGAGCTAGAGAGAGGAGGAGGCTTACGGTCAGGGGACCTCAAGGTCCCCTTGTATCTCCTGCACCAGCTCGGGCCATCATTCTTGACCCTGTGTTGACTTCCTCACCTGGACATGAGGGTGTCAGTCCCTATGGCCCCCCTTCCCTTGCATCATGCGGCACCCTGCCCCCAGCTCCAGGATTCTCCTGAGGCTTCTGCCCATCACCCCAGCCCCCAGCACGGAGCACCAGCAACTCTGCTTGCCGGGCTGCACCACCCATATCCAAGTGTGTCCTGACCCTGTCCCTTCAGGCTGTTTGGTGTCCTGAGGACAGGCGGGGGGCTGGCAGGGGAGCCGGCACTGGACAGCAGCCCGAGGGCGGCGTCCGGCTCACCCGGAGCTCACCATCCTGCAGATGGACTTGGCCTCCTCGGAGAACTTGTGCGAGTACACCTCCTCAGTCTCCAAGACGCGGCGGTCCACCTCCTCCCGCTTCACCTTCTCCTTGCGGCCCCGGAACGGCGACTGGCCCTCGATCATCTCATAGATGAGGCAGCCTAGGCCCCAGTAGTCGGGGCTCAGGCCATATCGCTGGTTGTTCAGGACCTCCGGAGCTGGGGGCGAGGAGACGGGGAGGCAGGTGAGGGCCGGCTCACTGCAGGACAAGGCCTGGGCACATGGGCCAGCACTGCCTGCTCCTCACCCCACTGAGGCCTTGGGTGTCCTGTACCCGAGTGATGGGCTTACACAGCTGGGACCTGTCCACACCAACTGCCACAAGTGCCACCTCCACCAGGGTGTCTGATCTTACGGTGCTTCCCTGTGCCCCAAAGGGCTCTGACGGTGGCTTCAGAACTTTGACCGCAGTGGGAGGACATGTCCTGCCTCTTTGATGTCTCCCTGACTAGAGCACGTGCTGCCCTTTTCACTGCCCTGTCTCCACGACAGGCACCATGCGGGGCACGTGGCAGGTGCTGTAGAGATCTTTTTCTCAGCAAATAAGGGTGTGTCCACTCAGAGTAAAGATGACCGTAAATGTATCTGGAATTCAGACCACCTCTCACTATGTCTTCCCTACTGCTCCAATAAAGTGAATTACAGATTCACCACAGAAGTATAAAAGACAGCTCCATGTCATCGGTGGCCAGAGGCAGTTCCACCGCAGTCACGCTGACATGGGCCGTGCAGACGATGGCTATCATTCTGTGTGCAGGAGACTGGGGCAATCGTTCAGGCAGATGTACAAGCAGGCACCAAGAGTAGCGTGCCTATCGTCCACATGCATGTGTCTGTATCTAACAGCAGTGACATGGGTGGACACACGCACACACAGACCCCAAAGGTTGCCACAGTCTGAAAAGAGCCGTTCAGCACCAGAGACAAAGTACTGAAACCCACAGATCTGCTGCAGGTGCAAGCCTGGGCAGAAGACAAGAAGGTGCCTGCTCCCGGGGTTCCAGGGCCCTCTGTCCCCCAGGGTGAGTCGGGTATGCATGTGAGGCATGCAGGACGAAGCCCAGGGGCTGCCGCCCTTTGGAAGCAGGGGTTCTCAGGTCCCCAGATTTAGCTCCAGGTCCTCTCCCTGAAGCACCCACGATGTTGGTTTTGGAACAGGCTGAAGGGAGGCAGGGCTGGTGCCTACTTAGAACCATGCTTGTCCTGCATTGTGGAGGTCTTCCCAATGGTCTGCTCCTCTCAGAGGTGCCCCAGAAGGGCTATCTACTATCTACCTGCCACCAACCCTGACTCCTACTTCCATAAGGCCTTTCCCAGGGGAGCTCTGTGCCAGGCTCTGGCCACCAACCCCTGCCCCCCAGGGACTTGGCTTCAAGATATCGCAGGGGTTGGCTCAGGGCTGTAGAGAACTCAGTTTGGTTAGGACACATCCTGGGTCCCTGTCACCACCCTCTGTCTAAGCCCTCCCACTAAGCAACAGTGGGGGCAACCACATCTCCACCTCTGCCCAGGGTGCCAGAGAATGAGGGCGCCCAGGGGGGATCTGGGGAAGCTAACAATGTGGTGAGCATAAGGCCATACTCACCCATGTAGCCAACGGTGCCCACCCGGCCACGGATCAGGTCTCCCTCGGGGATCTTCACGGCCAGGCCCAGGTCCGAGATCCTGATGTGGCCTGTGGAGGACAGAGGGGTCAGCAGGCCCCTGGGACAGTCCTGTAGACACTTGGCCTATACTGTCCTGGGCCACAGACTGGTAAGGCATGCGAGCTCTCAGCATTTCCATCAGTCTAACGAAGATGTGACCCTGCCTTCTCAGGGTGACCGTAAGACCCTGGGAGAGTTCAGGTGTGACTGATATGGTTAATGACACTTTTTAGGGATAAAATATAAAGATGCAGAAGGATGCCTGGATTTGGCTGGGCACTGGCCAAACCTACCCATAAAATGCCCTCATGGGCTTCCTGGAAGGCTGAGGTCGCAGAGTGTAAAACATCCTGGCCTGAATCTGGGATTGCTTCATGGGAAAACTATGAGATTCTCCTGACATTTTGCAACAATTTGCTTAAGGGAAAAAATTATAAAGCAATTTGGAAAGCAGCTCCCTGCCCTGCTGTATTGGTCTTTAGGGGTGGTTTGTTTTTTGTTCCTTCCCTTTGGAGAAACTAGAAGGGCAAATGTCGGGCCCGGCCGGAAGGGGCGGGGACATGGAGGACATCAGAGTGCAGGGTATGGAGTCCAGGTCTGGCTCCCAAGGCCTGGGAGCACCTTGCTGAGAGCGCCACCTCTTCCTCTCGTGGGGTCATGGCTACCTTGTACCCCAAGGAAAAAGCATGGCCCCTCCCACTGGCTGTCGATGCCAGGCCCCCTGCACCCTGGATCCCTGCAAGTCCCAATCCAGAGGCCCTGGCCAGGCCAGAGCTTGGTTTTTTGTTTTTTTGTCTTTCTATTTTTTTTTTTTTTTGGCACTGGGAACTGAACTCAGGACCTTGTGCTTGCCAGGCAGGCACTGCACCACTGAGCTATATCCCCAGCCTGTCAGGGTTTCACTATGTAGTTCAGGTTGGCCTCAAACTCACTTTGTAGCCCAGGCTGGCCTCGAACTCACAGTGGTCTTCCTGCCTCAGCCTCCCAAGTGCTGGGATTACAGGTGTGTGCCACCATGCCCGGCCTGGAGCTTCATGATATTTCCGGGTGACCTTGGCAGGCTGGCTCCTCAGAGCCTCAGTCTTGTTATCTGTAAAATGAGCTCTGGATGCCATCCTGCCCCCTCCTTAGAGATGGGACAGTCTAGTGCGGCAGAAGATGGGAAAACTGTTTCAGCTAAGTTGTGAAGGCGTCACCCTTGCTACCCATGCTCACACCCAAGGAAACAGCGGTGACACACAAATAACACCGCTGACACACAGCGAGTGGTGCCCACAGAACGCCAGCCCCTCAGCCGGCACGCTGTCTCTGTCACTCTGTTTTTTCTCTTGGCCTGGTCACGACGCTTCCTCCTCATCACACAGGAGCTTTATTCACGCCGGTGCTTCCCTGGGGCTCAGGGCTGAGCACGGTGTGGGAGCCTCTGCCCCTCCGGCCCCTCCCCTCTGTGGCCCTCAGCCCAGTCCCCGGAGGCTCTTCCTCTGGGTGGCCCCGACAGTCACCTCCACCACCACATCAGAAAAGGCTCTCCGAGCCACTCCCTGACTCACCATAATCATCCAACAGGATGTTTTCGGGTTTCAGGTCTCTGAAAGGGAAAGACAACAAGCGTCTGAGTGTGGCGGTTCTGGGCAGCCAGGACACAGGAGCATCTGGGTTCACTGCCTTGAGCCATGGGGCCCGGCGTCCCACGGGGGGTCTCCCTTCCCCCTGGGGCCAGGCCATCTGGTCTCTCTGGTCAAGACCATCTTAAGCTTATTTCTTTCCTTCCAGTAATTTAAATCAAATGCTGCCATCTGCCATGGACATCTCCCCGACACAGGAATATGACTGGGAAGGTTAGGAGAGGCCTGCCTGGTGCCTGTCCAGACACGGATGGCTCCAGGGCTGAGGAGACGGGCAGTAGGTCCTGGGGATGAAAGGAGGGAAATGACTGAGCTCGAGGTACCAGGTGGCCCCAGAGGGTAGAGGGTGGGCCCCGGAAATAGACCCAGGTGGGACAGGTTCCCAGGAGGCTGGCTTGTCCCCCAAATCCATCCCAGCCTTAGGGAAGAAAGCCACAGGGCACAGCTGTGAGTGCGGCTGCTTCACCCTGTTCCCAGCCCATCTTCTCTTTGATAACAGGATCTTGCTCATAATAAGAGGAATATCGCCTTCCCAGGACAGCGAGTTGGCAGCGGAAGGGCCTGGCTTTCCTGGTAAAAGATCTTCTCTGTGGGTAAAGAAATAGCCCAAAGTGGGGTGTGTGCACCTCAGCCACCCTGTAGGCAAACAGACCCGGGGTCCAGTTCTCTTTGTTTATTTAACTGATGTCCGCTGTCCTCACGGCTGGGTGCTTAATGTACCCAAGTCCACTGGGCAGCCTCACAAAGTGATACTGGTGTTTGTATATTTATTATGAAATATTTTGTTGCTATTAGTTCATCACCTTTGGCTGTGTTGAAGGAAAGGTGGGAGAGGGTAGGAGAGAGGATGGACATGATCAAAGCTTGATACACATATGGAAATGTCAGTGAAATTTGTATAATTAATATGCATTAGTAATTACAATTGACACATTTCAAATAGAGGCAAAAACCATCATGTCAATAAGCAGCTCACTGGGTTGGGATGCCGGTTCACTACGGGGCACAGGCCAGAACCCAACCCCTGCAAGTGGTCAGGGCCAGGGAGGACGCACTGGTTGCTGGCCTCCCTAGAGGAAAGGCAGCTGGGGCTCGGAAAGATTTCTCTTTCTTTCAAGTAAACGACAATCAAGGAAGGATTTTATTTTTCAACCCTTAGGGAAAATGTTCTGACTCTCTTTTCACTTGAATGAAAATAAGACAAAAACCGCAGGCAGGGAGATGATGTGGGGGGAGGACACGTCAGGAAGAGCATTCTTTCTTGTTTACAAAACCTTCTTGGGTTCTCAAGAAAATCTCAACCCAGAGCTCCACACAAAGGTCCTCCGGGCTGTGTGGGTGCCCAGGGGTCTCGCTGAGTCCCATCTGAGGGTATGGATTTCTTGACGTCATCCTCACCTTTCTGGAGCTTCCCACGTACGGTTTAGATGGATCATGGGGGAAATCAATGTGCTACAGTAAATAGACTCCACTGGACCCCTTGAAAACTGCGATGCAACTGTTCAATTTCAAAATATCAATATTTGCCTCCATTCCAACCTATGATGGATGATTTCAATGTCCACTTAAAGTACGGTTGGCACAAAGATTTTTACAATCCTTTGTGAAGGGCTGCAATGATCGCATGAAGTCCACGGCTCACTGTGAGGAGGATCTGGACACATGGCCTTAGAGCCCAGCTGTGTGGCACAGAGGTCAGTGAGGACACAGGTAAAGCTGCAGCAGGCTGAAGACAGCTTGGGGCAGGACACGCGCCACTCTGAAGCCTGCTTGTGGACAGTGACCCTCCCTAGGGCTTCCTGGAGCTGATTCCAGATGGCGGCCACTGGGGACCACTGAACTCCACAGTTGTGTTGGCGAGGACAGGGGGTTGTGGCCCATCCTCAGATAGAAAAGTCAGTCTGGGGAACACTGTTTCACACACTTGGCTTCCCGAAGTAGTAGAGACCAGAGAACATGGCCAGAGGATGGTCCTGCTCGCCTGCTCAGTTCCAGGAAGCCCTGGGCCTCCAGAAGAATCCATCCGACCCTACGCCTTCCTCTTGTGCACCCAGGTCCTCAGAGTGGGATGACTTCCCACTAGAGAGCTGCAGGGCTCCACCCCACCCATCCAGACGCGACAGAGCTTGCTCACCTGTAGACAGTGTTCTCGCGATGCAGGTCCTCCAAGCCACAGAGGATCTCCGCAGCGTAAAACAAGGCTCGCTCCTCCTCGAAGCCTGGGTTCCCCATGTTGTAGATGTGGAACTTCAGGTCGCCCCCGTTCATGATGGTCAGGACCAGGCACAGCGCATCCTTGGTCTCATAGGCGTAGGCCAGGTTGACCTGGGAGCACAAGAGCAGCGCCATGGAGAGAGGTCACAACGACTGCCACCCACTTCTACGTCCCTCCCCAGGACCCTTGAAGCTGAGGCTGGGTGGTGGAGGGAAGAACACAACAGCCTTACACCGTCACCCTGCATCTAGACAGCCTCTCGGTGGTGCTGCCCGTTGTCTCTCTGGGCTGATAAAGGACCCACATGCAGCTCCTTTCAACAAGGGGTTCAAAGTGAACAGAAGCGGGAGGGGCAGGCGATACCCTGACTTTCCCACAGCCCTACTAGAAGATATCTGTGCCTGCACACTGAAAGCTCATGCATCCATCGCTGGTTAGACCTGGATGCTGTCTTGTCGGGTGGTCAGAAAAGCAAGCCTTGGCTGCCCTCTGGGCCATGTGGCCTCATTATGACAGGGGTGACAGGCCAGTGGGGCCTCAGGGAGTACAACATAGTCTGACCAAAACCTTCGCTTGCAGGTAGGACACGTCCCGTCCACCTGTCAAGGTGAGTCTGGTCCCAAGGTGCTGTGCACTGAGGCTGTGGGATGGCAGGAGAGGTAGGCGGTGCTGGGATTGAAGCAAATTACACCAGTGGAGTTCCTTCTTCTTTCCACTGAGTGAGCCTGCCTAAATGAAGTCTACCCATCACAAGCCAGGCTGGGCCGTGACACTTGAGTGTAAACATCGGAACAATAACAGTTACCTCGGAGGGAAGGAGACGAAATGCATCGTGAGGGTGAGCAAGCGCAGGGGGGCTGTGCCGCCAACTGCACCACCTGCGGTAGCTGCCCCTGTTCCCCCCACATCTGCCCAGGTGATCCTGAAGATGGGCTCCTGAAGCGGTGCTGTGGTTTGCACGAGTGCCCCGAAGGCTCATGTATGAAAGGCTTGGTTCCAACATGGTGCTGTTGGGAGATGCTGGGGCCTTCAGGAGGAGGGGTCTAGTAGGAAACCCATGGGTCATTGTGACACGCCCAATCCTTTCCTGTCTCTCTCTCCTGCTTCCTGCATTACAACATAAGTAGTTTTGCTTTGCCACATGTTCCCACCAGGTTGTATCACTTCTGGAGACACCCAAAGCAATGGGGCCATCTGATCTTGGAGCAGCATCTCCAGAACTTCTCTCTTAATAAGCTAAGTGCTTCAGGTGTTTTGTTATAATGATGGAAAGCTGACTAATACAAAGCACACTGAAGGAACTCCCTGCTGGGGCCATGCATAGCACAAGATCAGGGAATATCCAGCCACCAAAGCCAATGGAGATGTAGTGGCTCAAGTGTGTCAGACACACGACCCTTTTCCCTGAGCACTGCCCCTTATAGATGAGGGCTCCACAGCTAGCATTGAGAGCAACCAGAGGTACAAGAGGCTGAGGTAAAAATTGACTGTTGCTTGCCTCGCCCACTTCCTCCTGCCACAGAGCACGGCACTGTCAACCCCTTCCTCCTGTACAAAGGCTGGCGTTGGGGACAGCCTGGGATGAGACCAAGAGACCCAAACTTCTGCCTCCTCAGCCACCCTCCCCTGGTGAATGACCGAAGCACTAGGTTGGTGGTGGCATTTCTCTTCCCACAAAAAGTCGGTGGGAGTTTAACTGGGGCAAGCTTGATGGACAGCCAGCTATCAAATGAAAGATACACAAATCTTTGCTACAGCAGTTCCTCTGCCAGGAATATATGCTATGGATACACTGGCATAAGTACACCAAAGGAGTGTTCAGAGATGGACAGCTCACCACTGTTTGTAGTAGACAGCACACTGCAGTGGTTTGCAAACAGAACCATCTCCATCTGGGGGGACTGGTTATGCAGATTACTGCTTCAGCCCAGTGATGTGTAGCTTTCAAAATAAGGTGCCACAGCCAAGTGCAGTGGCACAAGCCTATAATCTCAGCACTCTTGGAGGCTGAGGCAGGAGGATTATGAGTTTGAGCACAGCCTGGTTACTTCAGCAACTTAGCGAGACCCTGTCTCAACATAAAAAATAAAGGTATGGGGATGTAGCTCAGTGCAAAGGCTCTAGATTCAAGCCCCAGTGTTGAAAAATACTGGACAGAGAAAAAGATCTATAGTTTAAGGGAAAAAATATTGCAGCATAAGTTGTATAGGATGATCCTGCTGGCTAAAAATAATGAAGCCTATACATGAATAAAACATGTCTGGGATGATTACTCAAAGAGGGAGGCATTTATTTTTATTGTGTACTCTCTCTGCTGTTTGAATTTTTTACATTGTGCATATATTAGCTTTTATAATGACATGTGGCAGAGACATTTAAAGCTGACCAAACATCCATGCCCGTCTCCACATTTCCCAGCCTCCCCTGCAGCTAGCTTGTCCCTTGAGGTGACAACAGACTGGGTAGAAGGGTGAAATGTCAGTCCCTCTGAGGCAATGAAAAGTCCCTGTGGAGATGTCCCAGCCCTCCCCGCAGACTCCAGAAGGAGTAGCTGTGAGACAAAGTGGTTGGTCCAATCTGCCTACACTTGCTGTGATTGACAGAGAAATTTTTGTTGCCTGTGGCTATTTATAGTCTAATTTGTTACTGCAGCAGAGCCTAGCCTAGCCTGACTAACACAGTGCCTCCCTAGGAAACTCTACCATGGTGATCTCCACTGTGATGAAACTAGCCCAGAGGGTCTATGCAACCAAAACTTCTTGGCTGGGTTCAGGGTGGACTTGTTTGCTCACTGAGGAGTTTACAAGGTGATCGCAGCGGTGCCAGTCACAGCCAGCTCTGGTGACAAGACAACCAGCCATGAGAGGCTTCCAGGTGCCTTGTGGCGGAAGGAAGGTCTGGCTGCCTTTCTGGATCCTCTTCCTGACATCGGGGGTGGGTGTCAGAAGTGTGGGACTGAGGCCAGTCCAAGACACTCACCACAAACTGGCTGTTGACCTTCTCAAGAATCTGCTTCTCATTGAGCGCCATGGACTCCCCTTTTCTCTTTTTGATCCTCTTCTTCTCCAAGCGCTTGCAGGCATACATTTTACCTGTGGCCCGAACCTGGCAGGCACAGACCTGAGGTACAAGAAGGTCACCCAGGTCACAGGGGCACTGTGACCAAGCCTCCAAGGCCAGGATGCCACAGGCCCACAGGACTCCAGGACATTGTTGCGCCTGGCCCTGGCCTTGTGAGCACTTGAAGGATCAGGATCAGCCCTTCATACGAGTGTCTGGCAGAGGCTTCAAGCACTGTCCCCCTCTCAGGAGGGACAACAGACTTTTCTCCTGCAAGCTGCTGGCAGAAGTCTGATTTTACTCAGTGACAGGAGGCCTTCAAGAATCCCGACTATAATTTAGAGCAATGGCAACAGGGCATTTGGGCTGTTGTTATAGTTCTACCCATACTGTCTGTGTGACCTTAGCTGGGCCACGTAACTGTTCTGAGCCTCAGCTTTTCTCATCTTTGAAATGGGAGCAACAAGGCTTGGCCTCACACACGGGGTCAGATAATGTACAATGAAATCTCTGTTCCAGTGTGACAGCACATGGCAATTGCGACATCTCTGCCTTTACTTCTCTTCCTGGGATATGACCCAGAGATGCGCCCATCTCTCCCCAGAGCAGCCCTGCCTGCGGCTGGTTGGAGGCTGACTCCAAATCTACCTGCCCTGTGGCTCCTGTCAACATGCCGATTCCCTCCCAGGTATATCACAGTGCCGCAGGGCCTGGGATCATCACCTCCCACCGCACCCACCCCCACCTCCACTGCTGCCAGATGGCTCGGGGAAGCCCTGCTTAGGAGACCCTGCCGGCAAATCTAGGAGGGACAGGAAGGGCACACGGAGCCCAGAGCTGTCAGTAGCTAGCACTGCAGTTCACTTACCTCCCCGAAGCCCCCTTTCCCCAGCACTCGGTACTGCCTGAAAGTGTTTTTAGTCACCGGTTGCCTGGAAAGAAGCAAGAACCTGACATTGGTCTCCTTGAGTTACAGTTCAGGATCCACAAGAAACGGTCCCGGGACTGTGGAGGCCCAATCCCAGGACTTCTGATGATCCCAGGGATTCCCAGGAGTCCTCGCTGCAGGCTGGATCTTCAAGGGCTTACTCTGGCCTGGTGTTCAGACCCCAGGCTCCTGGCTCTGGCGGCCAGAGTCCGAACAGTCCTGGCTTGGTCAGCGGGGTCAGGCAGGGACTTGCAAAATGAGCCTGGAGTGCTCAGCTGTACCACGTGGGGAGTCCCTCTCCCCAAAAACAGGGAGAGGGCGAGGGGTCACAGAGGAGATCTCTAAGGATGGGGGGAGACCACAGCCCTCCCCACACCTGCACAACGGCAGACCACACTTCCTGTGCTATAGCACCTGTAGCTCCTAGGGACAAAATCTGCTAGCTTTGGCTCTGCCCCGGGTAGTCTTTTTGATCATCAGCCCCCCAACCATCCCCCCACGGGAACCTTTAATTATATTTCCCTCATCAATCCAGGATGCTGGACTGATCTTGAATGTCCCTGGCCGTAGTCATGAAGTAATCATCACAATGTGTCTCCTGACAGCCCATTTTAATTAGCCAAAAACACTTATCACATCTAATCAGACAGTTCAGACTTCCAGGAGCGAGCAAGTAGGCCATCTATTTGAACCCGAAACTGCATGAGGAGAGAGCTTATTTTTCATCCCTGGCCTGTTTGGCTACAGGCAATCAGTTTAGAATGTGAAAGCTGGCTCTTGGATCTCCAGGACTATTTGTGAGCAACGCTCTTCCCAGGAGTCCTGACCAGGGGCTGAACGGAGACTGACTTGGGCCTAAGAACTAGGTCAGTTCCAGAAAGCCCAGTGTGCCTCAAACTGCCCGGCAGCTCTTGAACCAATGTATCTTGCACAGAATCCTTCTTGCTGCCGGGGCCGGAAGATGGTTTGGATTTCACTGGTAGCCACATCTTCGGCACCGTGGCTACTCTTAGGACAACCCTGCAAAACCAGAGCACTCTGGGGCCTCCATATCTCCAATTTACATGCAGCGAGTCACTGTTTTCCAGGGATGTGGGGCCCAGTCCCCATCGGCAACGCTGCCCCCCTGCAGCCCCTTCCCTTTCCTCCTTCTCCACAGAGCACACAGGCGGCCTGAGAGCAAATCTGCCCTGCACTGGCACCCGCCATGCGGCCCCGGGAGCCTTTCCTACAGCTGCCCTCGAAACCACATGAAGGCGGCCGGGGCCTAACAGTTTACGATACATGGAGAACAAACAGTCGGTCGACATTACCACAGAACTCGTCGGCTAGGGGGAAATGAGTGTAATACAATTTCCCAGGAATTTCTTGGTTAACCTTGGAAGGGAAAAAAATCCCTTTAATATTTCAACAGTACAGCACTAACAGGCCACGATCTTGTTTGGAAAAAAAAAATGGGAGGAAGGCGGGGTGCTGTCAGTCATTTGGGGCATTGCTAGGCCAGGATCCTGCTCTGTTGGCTCCAAAAACTGAATACCTTCCAAAGGATGAGCTCTTAACTTCTCTGTAGTCCATGCACAGATTAGAAACAGGCATTTCATGCACTTGGTACGGACAAGTAAAATGAGAGGCAGCAGGCCTGCGGCCTTTTAATCAACTGTAGGGGATCCAAGCTGCAATGGTGTTGGGCCACATGCAGGTGGTGGGGCAGGATGGCTCCTTGCCCTCTAACCACGGAGTGACGTGAAGGCTTTGAGTCCCAGAGCTCCTTTGGAAGGGACCAAGTTGACAGGGGATGCCCCCACCTTTGTCTATCAGGTAGCACAGCACAGGTGTCACCCTGTTCTGCAAATCCTGCAACAACGTGGGTGGACTGAGCCCTGTGCTGAGGCTTCTGGGCCAGGGCACGCCTCAGCTGCATACTGGCTTGGCTGGGTGACAAGACAATGTCTCCTCTACCTCACCAGTCACAGGGGGGCGGCCACGCAACAAGGGCAATTTGAAAATAACGAGGCAGCAAATAGAAATAGAAAGCCTGCAGCTCACTCCCCAGGAGGAAGTCAGTGCTGCTGAAGCTGGGAAGAAGCAGGTGCTCAGCTAGGCCTGCAAACTGAGGGTGGCTAGTATAAAGGGTAACGTAACAGTTTATAATCCGGTGCCTTTTGACTCCGAAATTCGTCTGCTAGGAACGTCTGCACGTACTTGCGAAAGTACATAAAGATTTATGTACAAAGCTATTCACTATTTAGAGAAAGCTGTGCAAGAAATTGAGAGCAGTCTCAATGCCCATCAATGGGGCACTGCGCTAAACAAAGGAGTACAACTATTTCAAAGGGCTCTAATTTGCTAGCAGAGAAAGAATCCTCAAAGGCAGTGAACCAAAGAAGCAAGAGTGTATGAAGCCTGCAAGAAGCCTGAATTTATGCATACTTCAAAACACATAGAGTAGTTCTAGAACTTATTAACAGAAATAAGGATAATTCTGCTTTAATCATGGATGCCTGGGAAGTAACTGCTTTCTTATACTAAGTCTCAGATGAAAACCTGCACCCTCACCTCACCCATTTGGATGCTGTCATGTGGGGGTGTGGACCACTCACCTCTCCAACCACTTCCACTGGAGAAAGCGGTCAAAATACATGCTGTCCAGGTATTCGTGGAACGGATCGCCCCTCAGGTAGTCGTGGACAGACCTAGCTCAGATGGACAGAAGGATCAGCATGTTACAACCCCAACCTCAAGCCTTTGGGAATGTAAACAAACAAGGTCTTGCAATGATGTGGCACCTCTGGCCAGAGGCCTTGCCTCGCTGCTGAAGGTTGATTGAAACTGAGTGATCCTGTGCTATTTATTGGGTGCCTGATTACGCTGGGCATTGCTCTGGGCACCGGGATACAGCAGGGAACATGGGGTGGACACTGTGATGGGGAGATGCAAACAGGACACCATAAGTATTACATGATCCCAGAGACGTGCTGTCATGAATTAGGGTTTGTTGAGGTCTCTCTGAGGAAGGGACCCATGAGCCGAGCTGATAACAGATGGAGACTTACTGAAGTATGGGGGGGGGCAGCGACAGGGACTCAGAAGAAGTAGGCATGGGGAGCAGGGACGCAGCTCCTGAGGGAATTGGATTCGGTCTGGATCAGCAAAACCACTATGAGTGTTTCATGTGTGCAGCAGAATTTGCTGGTCACTTGCTGGGGGAGAGGTCCCAGGCCAGAGTCTTAGATACTGGGGACTCCTCTGTTCTTAGGCCATCAGAGAAGGGCCTGGCAAATTTCAAACTGGGCTCTGGGCAGGGACGGGCTGCTCTCCTTTACAAAATGGCCATTACCCCAGGCACTTGGGACCTGGGGAAGGGAAGGGAAGGGAAGGGACCATGGCAGGATGGGCCCCACCCGAGGTTGTGTCCTACCAAGTCTGAAAGTAGGCTAGTGTGGGAGGCCAGGATGGCCTTGCCTCAGGGTCAGAGTCAGGGCGTCCCTGGCTACTGCTGCTCATCTCTCCACAGCACTTAATGCAGGGCTGGACAAAGGCAGTCTTCCCCAAACACGAGCTCTCACTGCAGCCCTCCCAGCTCCTCCCTAGTTCATGCAGTTGCTGGCTTTGTTGTGTAAGCTCCATGAAGGCCAGTACTGTGTTCCTGCTCGCTTTGGTATCCCTCAGACCTAGCACAGTGCTGAGTACACAGCAGGCGTTCAATGTCTGCCATCCTGAATGAACTGCGCAAAAGCTCTCAGACTCACCCACTTGTGGGAGGTGACCCAGCTCCGGATGGTCCCTGGGGTGTGTGTGTTGATGTACCTGCATGTCCCAGCCCAAGGGCAGGGGTGTGTGGCAGGGCAGGGCAGGGCAGGGCAGGGCAGGGCAGGGCAGGGCAGGGCAGGGCAGGGCAGGGTTAGTCGGTACCAACGTGGCTCACCCTCCCCAAGGGTAGCCCTGGGGCCTGCTGACAAGATGTGGTGCTGCTGTGCAGGCAGCCTGTGCACCCTCCAGCATCAGCACCACCGGTTGCGATGGGTGACAGTGGTGGGGGGTCTGGGAGCCCAGAAAGGAGTTCAAGGCCATCCAGGTAGGAACAAGTTTTTGCACATTCCTCTACCTCAGTAGCCTGGAGAGCCACCTGCCCTCAACCCCCTTTGAAGCAGGTGTTTTCTTTGGATGTGGCACCGCATTTTCTTTCACTGTGGGAGAATTCAGGGGCCCCCTCAGCTGTGGAGGAAGTTTCTGCTCCCGGTGGACACTGAGGCTGCAGATAGTGCCGAACCTTATATGCTACGTTTTTCCTCTACATAGAAACCTATGATAAAGTTTACTTGTAAATTAGGCCCAGTAAGACATTAACAACAACTAATGAGCCAGGCATAGTGGCACACGCCTGTAATCCCAGCACTCGGGAGGCTGAAGCAGGAGGATCGAGGCCAGCCTGGGCTACAAAGTGAGCTCAAGGCCAGCCGGAACTGCATAGTGAGACCCTGTCTCAAAAAGACAAAAAAAACAAAGAAAAACAAAAACAAAAACAAAACCCCCAAAACAATAACTAATGATAAAATAGAACGGTTATAACAATATACGGTAATAATTTAAAACTCATGGATTGCTTATTCCGGAATTTTCCATTTAATATTTTCAAACCACATTTGACCGTGTGTGACTAAAACTGTGGGAAGCAAACCCATGGATATGGGGAGACTACTATATACAAATTACTGGGTGGCTTGGCCAGAGCCCCCGGGCACCGAAGGCCTGCCCTGGAGCCCGCACTGCTGGCGAGGGATAGGAGCAGCCCCTCCCCTGGCGGCCCACTGTCCTCAGCCCAGGTTGGCCAAGAACTCCAGCTGGTGAAGAACTTACTGCGCACAGGCAGAAAACAGCTCTTTACAGGGTCTCTGCAGGAGCTTGGCCTCTGTCTGGGACACCAGGTCTCGGCTGACTTCAGCAATGAAAACTGGGGACTGGAAGGAAGAAAGGGAAGAAGTTAGGAACAGATGGTTGGAGGGCCCATGCGTGCTAGACCCTGGGTGAAGGTGCACGGGTTGCCCACCCTCGTGTGTGTCCATCCGCCTCCCGCCCCCACGCCTGGCCTGGGCCATGTGGACAGTGTCCAGCAGCATGGGGAGATGGCTGGGTGAGAAGGTGCGGAGCTCAGACTTAGGGGGAGATTTCCGGCTTTGCCACTTACAAGCTGTGTGATGTCACAGAGGTAGGTGGCTCTTCTGAGTCTCATACCTCCTGTGGCCTGAGGTTGTGGCCAGAAGTGACTGAGTATGCACGTGCTCACAGTCACAAGGAGCTGCACACCATGGTCCAGCTCATCAGGGAGCCCCTGTTGAGCATGGTGACATCCCTTGGCCACCTGGGCCTGTTTCCTTGGAGGGACAATATAAAGATGAACACAGTCCATCGCAGGCCCAGGTGAGAGGGTCTGCAGTGGGGAAAGTGTGAGTGGGTGGGAAGGCTCAGGACGGGGTATGGGGAGGTGTGAATGCAGTGGCTGTGGGGTGCAGCGCTGGACCTGGAAGACCTGAGTTTGAATTCCAGATCTGCTACCTGTGGTTGTAGGACCTTCATCTTAATTGCTCAGCTTCACTGTTCTCAGCAAGATGATAAAGAACAGTATTCTCTCCCAGAAGAATTAATGAAATGTTCAGGTTGAGCAATGTGCCCATCCTGCCATGTAAGTGATGAAATAAATGTCACCACTGTTGCCTCATTCTCTGTCTAGGTTGAAATGCTAGCCGGAGTTCTGTAGTGTTTCGAGTTTGAAAGGAAAGGTCTGGGATTTCTGCATGTGATCAGGAGCCGTAGTAGCCTCACCCACCAGTCCGCACCCAGCCGTTCACCCTCCTCCAGCTGTTCCCAGGGCCTGACTTACCAGCTGGGCTTCGAGGTAGGTTTTTAATAAATTACAGGGAAAATTGAGAAAATTGCTGGGAATGGGCTCAGAAAGACAGTGTGTAAACACATCTTTGTTCCCAAAGGATGCTGAAATCTGAAAGGCTTGCTTTCTCTCCCAGCTGAGATGTGACTGCCGGCTAGGTTATTCTGCTTAGTCTGCTAGGCGGTGCCTGCAGGGGATTGGGTTGGGGGTGATGGGGGAAACTGGCAGCAGCTGCTTGGTCCCTGCTGATGAAATCAGTGGCTCATTTTCTATTCCCCATAGCTTGGAATATTCAAATCCCTCCCTTCCTTCTCTAGCTCCAGGCTCTCTGCGGGTTCCTTCCCCAGACCCTGGTGGGGGCAGCCCCGTGTCAGTACAAAGCCATGGATACTAAGTACCAGCCTTAAGCACGTTTCCCTGCCAGCTTGTCATGGGCTATCCTGGTGGTGGCAGCTCCTCTCACCTTCCTCCGCTCTGCCCTGGAACATCCCTCTCTCCCCACAACTAAGAACCATGATCTATAAGGCAGAGGCTCAGTACTGCCAACAGAGCCCAGGGCTTGGGTTAGCCCAAGCTCAACCTGACCTCTTGCCTTGACCATTCTGTGGCCCCACCTCCTTGCCTTCCATAGGAAGGAGCTGTCCCTGAGATGCCCTAAGGCTCCTTTGAGATTTGGGAATTGATGGCTGGGGGTGTTTTGCTTCTAAGACATGGGAAAATTTGGAGGAATTCTGGAAGTTCAAACACATTGGGAAGCAGTAACTATGGGCTACTTCAGAGCAATCAAACATGAGGACAAACCACTGGCCATGGGCAAGCCTGCTTCGGGAAGAAGAGAGCTCATGGCTGGGGCAACCTCGGGGGGGAGGGCTCAGTGCGTGGCCCAGACTGGTGCCCACTGCATATTTGTTAACAGGCTAGATAGTGGAATGTGTGTGCCAGGGTACCACCTTGTACCTGGTGCAAGTCCAGAAAGATGAATGGACATGCTGGGTGTGTGGGCGGTTGGGAGGAACTGGAAACATTTCTTGGACTGTAAGAAGAGGGTCCTGAGTTGCCCATCTGTGTACACTGGGATGCACAGAATTTTGCCAGTGTTCTGCCTTCTTTTTCACCCAGGGAGGACCCACTTTACCCAAAATAGGCCCAGGCGGGTGCTGGCACAGGGTACAGATGGGAGATTAAAGGGTGAAGCCAGTGTGGTTGATAGTATCCTAACAGAAAATTCCCCACACCTCTCAGCTCTGTGCAGTAATATATAAAGTGGCTAGTTGGAACTCAGTGGCTTCCAAACCAAACTTTCTCCCTCTGTGTCTCTTTGCAGCAAATTTTCCTCCTTTTCCAAATGAAATTAATCTATAGATCCAATATTTAAAACAATAAGGATAACTGGTAGTAATGGTTTACACGTATCGCAATGGTCAATATGCATGAAGACAACTTACTTAATCTCAATTTACATATGGCTCTACGAACTAGGTATTAATATGATGCTCATTTTGTAGATGAGGAAACTGAAATTCACAAAGGTTAAGCAAGATCACCCAGCCAAGTGGCAGTGGAGATTTGAACCCAGGTTGGCTGGCCCGAGTATGATTTGGTTGGAGGTGTGGGCTTTCACATCTCACGTCATCACCCAGGATGCTCCTGAGGTGTGACCTTAGCCCCAGGGGTTCTACAGAGTCAGTGAGAAGACCTGGCACTATAAGGTCCTGTGAGGCCAGCACAGGCAGGTGCCACAGTTCAGGACCACAAGACATAGGGTTGGGAGGGAGAGATCACAATGGGCTGGGGTCATCTGCGAAGGGAGGATGGAGTCAGAGGCACAGCAGAAGTTGGCCTCGGATCTCCTAGCTCTGTGGGCCATCTGGACTCTTCTCAGCAGGTAGCAGGACTGTCCAGAGTCTAGGGGTGACCCAGCGGAGCTCATGAAGTCACACCATTTTCATACTTGGGGTTGACTGCCCACAGGCAAAGCTCTAGCAGGGGAGTTGAGGAGCAGATGATAATGCCTTTGATTTAATGACCACTCCTTTAAACTCAGTCTCTAGTTCAGCGTGAAGAGATCAAGTGATTCCAACCAAACTTCCTTCCGAGTGACTCCAGTGAGTGGCAACTGTGCCAACAAAAAGGAATCAGAAGTTGCTGGCCAGTGTAAGTCTGGAACAGAAACTTGAACCCAACAGTAGGGGACGAGGTGAGCAGCTGCTTGAAGGGTATATCAGTTGGACAGCTACTGTCAAAACCCATGGAACTGGAGAGTGTCTGGTCCTTCCCCTCCACTCAGAGAAGTCATTGCAAAGAGAGAGAGCTATAAAGAAGCCCCTCAGAATAGGTCAGCATATGCAAATCAATAGGTATAATATGCCACATTAACGGAAGCAAGGACCAAAACCATGTGATCATCTCAGTAGATACAGAAAAAGCATGTGAAAAATGATAAAAACCCTAAAGAAAATTGGATTAGAAAGTCTTTATTTATTTATTTTTTTTCAAGGCCTGTCCTAATGACTTCATTTTATCTTTTTTAAAAAATTTATTTTAAAAATAAAAGGAAAACATACTAACAAACAGACATCCATTTACAAAATAGCATAAGAACAATACAAATAATACAGAGTTACAGACAAAGTGGTAGGAAATTAACAATGGTATTTGTATTACGTATTGGTATCTTCAAAGTGGTTTCTCAGGAAAATAAATAGAGACATGCAAGATTGATCAAACTAGTAATCATTAACTGTTCCTTTCAGTAAAGCAGTAGAAGTCAGTAGTACAACTATGTTAGCTATCCTGTATATACATACATACATAATTTCCCCTTCTTTCTTTTCTCTGTTCCCTCACCCCAGTTGCCTTTTACTTTTGAGCATTTTCCTTTTGTTTCACAATGTCTATCATACCTCCTAATTTTTATTCACTCTTTCAGGTTCTTACACAAGTGAGACAATATGTTGCTTACACATGGAGGTCTGGTTTATTTCACTTATGAGAATGGTCTCTAGTTGTGACCATTTACCCATAAAAGCCTCGAATTTATCTTTCTTTAGAGCTGAGTAATATTCCATTATATAAAAGTACCACAATTTTTTATCCATTCCTCAGTGGATGGACATTTGGGTTGCTTCCACAATTTAGCAATTACAAATTGCACAGCTATGAACATGGGTGCACATATATTGCTGTGATATGATGTTTTCAGATCTTCTGGGAAAATACCCAGAGGGGAATAGCTGGGTTGAATGGGACCTCTAGTCCTAGTTTGCTGAGGAATCTCCAGCCAGACTGATTTCCACAGTGGTTTCACCAGTCTGCATTCCCACCAGCAGTGGAGAAGAGTTCCTATTTCTCCACAGCCTCACCAGCCTTTGTTATTGGTTGATTTCTTAATGTTAGCCATTCTTACTGGGGTGAGATGAAATCTCAAAGTTGTTTTAGTTTGCATTTCTTGAATGACTAATGATGTTGAACATTTTCTCATGTATTTATTTGCCATTTGTATTTCATCATTTGAGAAGTGTGTATTCATCTCAGATGCCCATTTTTGGATTGGGTCTTTGAATTTGAGGGGAGCTGATGTTTTTTAATTCTTTATACGTTCTAGATAGAAGACCTTTGTCCAAGGAACAGTCAGAAAGTCTTTATTTAAATCTGATAAAAGCCATCTATGATAAACCAATAGCCAACATCATACTAAATGGTCAAAAATTGAAAGCTTTCACTGTAAAATCAGGAATAAGACAAGAATGTCCACTATCACTACTCCTGTTCAATATAGTTCTGGAAACATTAGCCAGAACAATTAGACAAGAGAAAGAAATAAGAGGAATATGGATAGGAGAGGAAGAAGTTAAATTATCATTATTTGCAGATGACATGATACTCTACACAGAAAACCCCAAAAACTCCACTAAAAAACTGCTAGATTTAATAACCAAATTCAGTAGCGTAGCTGGATACAAAGTCAACACTCAAAAATCAATAGCCCTCCTGTACACAAACAACAAACTCACTGAGAGAAATTTAGGAAACAATACCTTTCACAGTAGCATCCAAATAAATGAAATACCTAGGAATCAATCTAATGAAGGAAGTAAAAGACCTTCATATTGAAAACTACAGTACTCTGAAAAAGGAGATCAAAGAAGATATTAGAAATGGAAAGATATTCCTTTTTCTTAGGTAGGAAAAATGAATTCAGTGAAAACAGCTATACTTTCAAAACTGTTACACAGATTTAATGCCATCCCAATCAAAATACCATAGCATATTTCACAGAATTAAAAAAATACTAAGATTCATCTGTAACCAGAAGAGACCTAGAAGAGCAAAAGCAATTCTGGGCTGTAAGGACAAGGAAGGGGCATCACAATCCTTTTTGTGAATTTATACTACATAGTTACACTGTGATAAAAACCATCATGGTACTGGCTAAGAAACAGACATGAGAATCAGTGGAACAGAACAGAAGATGCAGAAACAACTCCAAGCACTCTGAGGTACCTATCTTTAACAAAGGGGTCAAACACTTTCACTGCAAGAGAGGTATCCTCTTTAATAAATGGTCCAGGGATAACTGGCTTTCCCCATGCTGAAGACTGGAGCTAGACTGATATCTCTCACTAGGCACTAAACTAAAATTGAAATGGATCAAACACCTAAATATAAAAACAGAAACCCTTAATCTAATGGAAGATAGAATAGACATAAGTGTAGGTGAAGACTTAATGAACAAAACCTGATCACACAAAATACTACAAAGAATCAATAACATGGATCACATCAAATTAAGCTTTTGCCAGGCATGGTAGTGCACGCCTGTAATTCCAGCACTTGAGAGGCTGAGGCAGAACTGCCACGAATTCAAGACCAGCCTGGGCTACATAGTGAGGTCAAGGCCTGCCTGACCTACATGGCAAGACCCTGTCTCAAAAAAACCCTAAGAAATTAAAACAACAAACTTTTGCACAGCCAAAGAAACCACCAATGAGGGAAGAGACAACCCACAAAACAGGAAAAATATTTTACCAGCTACTCCTCAAAGGACTAACATCTAGAATATCTAAAGAACTAAAAAAAAAAAAAAAAAAAAAAAAAAAAAAAAAAAAATCAGGCCCCCAAATTTAAACACCCAATCCAAAAATGGGCATCTCGGGGCTGGGGATATAGCTCAGCGGCACAAGCGTCTGCATGGTAAGCACAAGTTCTTGAGTTCAAGTCCCGGTACCAGGAAAAAAAATGGGCATCTGAAATGAATAGACACATCTCAGCTGAAGAAGTACAAACAGCAAATAAATATCTGAAAAAAAATGTTTAACATCACTGGTGGTTTGACAAATGCAAATTAAAACAACACAGATTCTATCTCTCTCCAGGAAGAATGGCTATTATTAAGAAATCAACCAATAATAAATGCTGGCAAGGCTAGGGTTGGGGAAAGGAATGCTTCCCCATTGCTGGTGGAAGTGTAAACTGGTGCAACCGCTATGGTAAGCAGTATGGAGATTCCTAAAAAATTAAAAGTTCCATTTGACCCAGCTGTTTCCCTCCTAGGTATCTTCCTGAAAGAGTCAAATACATCATGCCATAGTGCTATATGCATGCCCACGTTTATAGCAGCATAGTTTTTAATAACTAAATCTTGAAATTAGCCCTTATGCCCATCACCGATGAATGGATAAAGAAAATGTATCTATCTACAATGGAGTATTATTCTGCCATAAAGAAGGATAAACTTGAGTCATTTTTAGCTAAATGGATGCACCTCATAATGTTAAGTGAAATAAATCAGACACACAAGTTAAATATCACATTGCTTCCCTCATGTGAGAAATCCAAAACGTCAATAAGCGGGGAGAAAAATGGAGGATACAGGCCAGGAAGTAAGAAGAACTTGTTCCAATGGGAGGGTGAATAAGGAATGGGGGAGGGTGAAGGGAAGGAAGGGAAAAGGGATTTTAAAAAAAGAGAGAAGGGAAGGATAAAATGGAAACAAAACTTTTGTAAATGAGGAGGGGAAGAAGAGTTAAGAGAGGGAAAGGAAATGGGAAAAAAAGAATTAAGACAGATTATGCACAGATACAAATTCCCTACGATGAATGTGATCATTATATGTGGCAAATATGTACTAACAAAATTTTTTTAAAAAAGAAAGCCCTCAGGAGCCTACAGGAGAAAAAGAGGCTCTAGGAGCTCAGAAAGCCCTGGAGCTCTGAGGAACCACAGCTTAGCACCCGTACCTCCTCCCTGCGGCTCTGAGGACAGAATCCCCTGCAGCTCCAGATCCCGTCTAGGAGGCCAATCCCTCCAGTCAGGTGGGTTCTGGACAAAATCAATGTCACGGCAAAGGCCTTCGGACATGGGAGAGCCACACTGTGCAGGTGCTATGGGCTGTCCCGTGGGGTGAAGCTGAGGGCCAGGGCGGGGAGGGAGGCTGTGGAGATGCTCCTTTACGTCACAGATGGCCCTGGTAACTTCTCAGCAAGAAAACATGCAAGGGTGAGGTTCTCAAGCTCTTCCTTGTCTGCAGGGGCGAAGGAGCCCGGAGGAGGCCAGGGAAAGGGTCTTGGTGACGGTCTTTGGTAAAATTCCCTCAGGGGCCTGTGACTCCCTCAGGAGTGCTTTTAAGTGACACCTTCCTCCTTTGGGCTCTAGCTGAATGCCTTGACTTTAACAAAGTAGTGTGAATTTGGGTACCCACATTCCTTTGTGAAGCATTCAATGGTCTCTTGGTGTTGTAGCTCCCAAGGGCTACAGGAAGGACTGGGGACAGGGGCTATCTGCTCAAAATGCCCAATCATGAATGGCTGGGCACTTGATGGTCCCCAGGTAGCTGAAGGTAAGCAGCCTGCATGGCCTAGCTACAGAGTCACTGGGTGTCAAGATGACACCCAGCTGCTCTTAAGGAGGGAGCAGCTTAAGATAGTGAGATATTCCTTAAGGACACTGCTGTGTATCCCTGGGCGCTGACCGGAGTTCTCTCTCCTGTGGCCAAGGCTGCTGGGACCACCCATGCACCTCCACAGTCACCTGGAGCTCTGACAACCTCTACCATGCTCCTTTCTTTGCTTAAGAACCCTCCCATTCTCTCCCCAACAGATGCTGGAGAGGAGCAGTGCGGCATTAGAACTTGGGTACACCTTTCCTGCTCTCTGTGCGCCCAAGCCTATGGGTAAAAGCCACTTCACCCTGAGGGAAAAGAGCTGCTCCCCCTCCCACTTTGGGGTGAACAACTGACCTTGAATCTCTTTCCTGCCTCAGAGGCAGGTGGGGCCTCACTTGATGGAGGCCTAGACCGGGGGTAGGTCCACGACTCCCCTGGGGATTCCTGGCTACCTGCTCCCTCTAGCTGCCCCTCTTCCACCCCGAGGCTGTGCTCTTCCTGATACTTATGACACCCATTCTGGAGATCTGGGTGTCTCTTGACATCTGTGACCAAGACATACCCTTCCAGGCAGAAAGAAATGCAGTGGCAAGGGTGTTTTCCTGGGGACTGCAGGGAAAACCTCTGCAAGGCACTCAGTGGCAGAGCATGCCCCTGACAGCAGGTGACATGGGCTCAGGGTGGCTTGGCACCTTCTCTCCTCTGCAGACCCCTGTCCTTCCTTTTGTCCTCATCCCCACATCCTCTACTGTCCGTGACCCTCACCTTCAGCACACAGGTAGATCAGACCTCTCTGTCTTCTGCTCCTTCAAAACGGAGTCTCTGCAATGCTCAGGGCTGGCGCCGGCGGCCAGTAATGACTTGTGCAGTGAGGGCCTTGGGTTTTCTAGTGACCACCATGTGGGGTCATGGGCTGTTTGGACTGAAGAGTTAAGGTCTGCACTGAAGCTGTGCTTGTGTAGCGGTGGGTTTAGAGTGAGAGCTGTCCGTTTGGGACGACTGGCTGGCTAAGAGACTACATATGCACGAGCAGGCCAACCTCCCCCTACCCCAGCAGCTCTGGATATGTACCTGTTCAGTGCTTCACCTTCCTGAGTCCCAACTGCAGCTGCTCAAAGACCTCTGTGCTTAACCTGGAGCAGGAACACTCCAGGGAATTTGGGGCACTGAGGCAGGCTGAGAAGGTCAGTGGTGGTGAGGGCAGAGTGGGCCTGGCCTGGGGATGAAGCTAGCTGGCGTACCCAGCATGCAGAGCAGGAAGCATGTGCGATCATTTACCCTACTCAAGGCCTCCCTCTGATGCTCAAATGCCCCCCCTTGGTGACCTTACAGACAGAGGGATCCAAACCCGAGGACAGCTGGCAGCCCAACCCCAGGTCGACAGAGCTCATTCAGCCAAGGCCAGTGAGCAGTCAGTCCCCAAGGTGGTGCTGTGGAGTCCCTACAGAGAGACTCCAAAGGGAGATCAGCCCAGCCTGCTGTGGAGTAGAGGCTAGAGATCTGCAGTAACTCCATGTGGGCTCCAAGGGGGAGCAATTTGCAAGGGAGCTCCAGGGAGTGAGACATGAGCTGGACCTTGAGCAAGGGAGAATTTACATGGTGGAGAGGAACTGCACAGCAAACGGAGGCTGCAGTCAGTGTGGAGCAGCTGTACCACGATGCTGAGCAGAGTGAGGAGGTTTATCTGGACAACAGGAACACAGGGGGAACACCACCTCGCAGGAGGTGACCTTCATCTAGGGAGGCTGCTGTGTCATCAAGCCCAACAACAACACCTCAAAGCTTGCTGCCACTGGGTACTTTGGGAGCTATCCCTGCACTTCTGGTCTCCTTTCACACAGTGAGTGACTGTCAAGAGAAAAAAACACTATTCCCTGCACCCAGCTGAAACTCTGTGTCTGAGGCTCTTGTTCCTCAAGCTTCTTTCTCATCTAAGTGTCTTGTTTCAGGAGGTCAGAGTGGAAACGAGGATCAGTGGTTGTGGCTGGTACCCTTGAAAGCACCAGAGTTGTAGTGTGAGGAAAGGGCCGGGGAAGGGTCTCCAGAATCCACCCTGCCGCACAATAATTCTCCACTCCTGCATCATTCTTGGAACCATCTAGAAACACACATCCACACTTGTTCAAAGGTTTAGGACCCAAGACAGGGTGGGAAGGAGAGATCAGCTCTCTGGGGAAGTACCCCGTGGGACTCATCCCCAACTTATCCAGGCACAGATGGAGAAACAGAGAGAAGGGACTGCTCTGCGTCCCACAGCTGGCCCACGGAGGCAGGATTGGGCTCTTAGAGTCGTCCAAGCCTGAGCTCTGGACCAACTCTCTGGGAAGGACTCAGCTTTGCCCTTATCAGCCCCACTCAAAAGCGGCTCATCCCCATTTCACAGATGGAGACACACACCCAGCAGTCTTGGCCCTGGGACTCCCTCCCACCCGCTGCTGCCTCTCCATCCCCACCTCATGTTCACAGCTCTCTGCTACCACTTGCTCTGCATCTGACACCATGGCCTCCAAGGGAGCTTTTCTAAACCACATAGCATCGATGGTCTCTACTGCCTACAGCACCAAGTCCAGTGTCTTCTTGGATCTGGCCCCAAGCACCCTTCCTGACTTGCTTCCCCTTTCTGCCTTCTGTTCCCAAAGCTCTGTCCCCACATTGGCCATTTCCTGGATGAGCTCTGGCTTTCTAGATGCTGGACCTTTGCTCCTTTCCAAGAAAGCAACCCTTCTTACCCACCACGGCAGGTCCAAATTCCACCTTCTTCAGGATGGGCTTCCCATACAGAAGATCTATATCCAAGATGATTGTCCAAGCACCAGGCCCTGCTACCCAACCCTACCTCTCAGTGGCGACTACCACGATCACTGTCATCATCACTGCCATTCCTTGTGCACCTACTTACTTCATGTCAACTGTGGGAGCTTTACACTGGGTTATTTTGTTTAGCCCTCGCAAGGTACATTTCATTATTATTATCTCCATTTTACAGAGGCAAAAATAGCTCAGAAGTTAAGTATCTTGCCCAAGGTCACATGGCTGACCTAAGAGCAGAGATAAGATGTAAACTTTGGCAATCTGGCCAGACAGCTTATCCTTGAGGAGCATCATGTCCTCCAGGGATGCGATGTTCCTTCCTAGGTAGCACAGCCTTGAAGAGCAGTACACATGGGTGCTGGATACAGAGATACCGTGGATCCTGTATGTTTTGACAGATGCTGTTTGTAGTGTTGTCATGTATAACACACACAGATACACACACACACACACACACACCAATGTTCAACATATGTTTTGCCTCAACATATGCAAACATCCCACCAAAGAGCCCAGAGCTCATTAGCCATGGTTCTTCCAGTGAACAAAAGGTCAGCCCAGGACTGTCCGCTGTATCTCCAGACGCAAGCACTTAGGGCTTAATGATGTGTATATTTCCATATGTGGGCAGCTGACATTCCCCATGTAAACTATTTGCAATTTCCCAACATGGACAGATTCAACTTTCGGGAAAAGCTGAGCAGAAGAGGGGCAAGATAGAGGTCCCTCCCCTTCCTTCTAAGTAAGGGGCTGCCTCGTCCTGCTGGACCAGGTAGGAGGCAGCTGTTATTTGGGGATGATGACTTCTCCCGGACAGAAAGAGAGGGGGCCACTTGCCCAGCTGTACCCTGGCCACTCCTTGACCCTAAGAGGATCTGCATCAGCTCTGGGAAGCCTGGCTGTGGACAGGGACAGGGATAGGAATCAGGCATCCAGCAGGAGCCAGGACTGGAGGCAGCTGTGGGCGCTCAGAGGGGCTGGCCCTAGCCACTGGTGCTGGGCACAGTGGCTGTGTGGGTTTCTCACCAATTTGCTCCAGGATGACAGATGTGGAAACTAAGCCTACGGAGCTGGGTGAATAGAAAGATCATTGCTTCACTGCTATATCATAGAATGGAATGTGGGTTTAGTATGCATTTCATAAATGCTTATAGACAGAATATCATTAAATGGCGGACTCGAGATTCAAATGCAGTCTTGTCCTGCTCACAAACCCATAATCTCTCCATTCCACTTTGCTGAAATGAACTGGTGATGTTCTTGGTACACAGTAGGTACTCAATATTCTTGCTGACTAAATGCACATGCACACATACAACACATATGTTCACAGTGTGGAAGAGTGAGTCAATCCTTTTCCTGACCACCAAAAGTACCTTCACAGGGTCATCTGGTCTACCCCCTGCCATGGTGACAAGCTAGGCCAATCAGAGCTCCTCTCTGGAATTTTCTCAGTTAAAACTGGATGATCGAGGGCTGGGGATTTAGCTCAGCACCATAGTGCCTGCCTGGAAAGTGTGAGGTCATGAGTTCGATTCCCAGTACCAGAAAAAAAAAAAACCAAAAAACTGGATGATCAGTGCACACATCCCAGGCAGACTGTGGGCTGGAGCCTTGGGGGCTGCAGGCTATAGGAGACCCCAGAGATGCTCTTGGAAAGCACATCCTGGTTTCAAGCCCAGGTTCTACTGTGTCTCTCATGGTTTCATTTGATCCTATGAAGAGCCTCCAGCCATCAGCTTCCAATTATTCCCTCTCTGTTTGAACAACTGAAAAGCAAGAATCTGTCACTTGCCACCAGGAATCTGGGTGGCAAAGACAGCAGGAGGGTGGTAGGGCACACAGGGCTTGTTCTAACTCCAACTCCTGGCCTGAAATTAAACATGCTTGTACAATCACAACCAGAAGGCCAAAGTGACAATAAAGACAAACAAATAAAAAAAGAAGGCCAAGGCAAAAGACTGCTGACCGGCAGTTGCAGAGAGTGTTTCCTCACTTGGGGGTTGATCTAAGGTCTGGCTGACAGGAAGAAAAAGCGCCACTCTTCTACCTTTTTAATCAAAACCTTCAGGGCCATGTGTTAGAGCCACTGCCACATACCCTTGAGTCTGTCTGGAGCAGTTCCTCTCTGTCTGTGGCCAGGCAGGAGACACAATCCACAAGCCCCAAACAAGAGCAGATCAAAGGAAAAAGGAGGGTTTTGTTTTCTGGGTCACTGGAGAGAAGATAAATCAGCCCGTCACATGCTCACGAGTGACGTTCCCTCCACCCTAGGTCTGATGTCAATATCCCACGGCTCCGGACAGGAACACCGGGACTCCTTACTGCAGTGTCCTTGCCGTCAGCCCAGTGGATGGGCTGGAAGGCCTGAGGAGGGTGCCTGTTGCAGCCCCTCTGGGCAGAGATGCTGCCGGAGAGGCAGCTGATAGCTGGAGGTCCTTGTGATAGAAGCTGGGAAATGACAGCTCCCTCCTTGGGCAACTCACAATGGCTCTTTGAAGTTCTAAGAGGGACAACACTCACCGCTTGCCATGAAGGTGCACATGGTCTTCAATCAACAGTAGATTTACCATGAAGCAGAGGATGCTATGCTTTGGGACTCTCTGCTTGTAGCCCTAAGACTTATAGTGTTCTAGGCATGGGGAAGAAGCCAGGTTTAAATGTGGAAGTGTTTCTACAAACATTTCTGATAAACTGAGATCACAGATGAAAAAGACCAGAAACTCCAAGCCTCTAATGGTTTTTGTTTTTTTTTCTGGTACTGGGAATCGAACTCACGACATTGTGCTTGCCAGGCAGGCGCTATGCAGCTGAGCTAAATCCCCTGCCCTTCCAAGCCTCTAATAACTTGCTGTGATTTCTTTTCCCAGCCCCAGTATACACTTCTGTGCATGATGTTCTATTTCCTATGTTATTTATGTTTTTTTTTTTTTCTGTCTTTTTGAGACAGGGTCTTGCTATGCAGTTCAGGCTGGCCTTGAGCTCACTTTGTAGCCCAGGCTGGTTGTGAACTCACAATGATCCTCCTGCCTCAGCCTCCCAAGTACTGGGATTACAGGCGTGTACACCACGCCTGGCTGTTATTTATGTTTTACCGCACCCTCCCCTGCAACAAGATCCAGATCCTCCTTTGTCTCCAATATAGTATTCACTCTGGGGAGCATTCCAGAATCCATTTCCTGCCTCTGTCAGCCACCAAACCTCTACAAGATGGCGCCCAATCTGCTTCCTCCCTGATGAAGAGCCCAAAGACCCAGAGTCAGAGCTCTCTGGAGCACTGCATGGTTGGTAGAGAGGCAAGGCGGCAGCAGCACCCTGCTACTATGTCTGGACATAACCCAGCAACTTATGTAAGGGCTACAATCCCATTATGAAGCAGGCACATCTGCTGCCTTGGTAACTTTAACCTCTAGGTGGTGGATGAGTTCTTTGGTGATAGCCTTGGGGGCAGCTGGAGACCATGCCAGGAGGGGGAGTTGCCTTTGCAAGCAGATAGCCAGCTCTTATCTGGGCCAATATCACCATGTGCAGTTACTCGGTAAGTAGGGGGCACTGCTGTGAGCAGTCAGGAAGCTTTTCCAGCTGGAGTCTGAGCTGAGTCAGTCCACCAGCCACAGGTTCTGTAAGTGTCCATTCTGTGCCCAGGTCATGAGCTCCAGCTTAAGTAGTCCAAAGGCCGACTCAGTTGGCCAAGAGTGGGCAACCTGTTAGTCCCCAGGGACAGCCACAGAAGTGGCCTCATCAGACACAGGTGGCTTCATAGCTGAGGTGAGGCTTGCCAAGGGGCTGGGGGACAAAGGGAATTTGGCTAGATGGTGAGGGACACTCTTCCACCCTTTGACTCCTGACAGCTGTGTACTAGGATGTCTACCAAGAAGACCAAGGCACTGGCAGAATTCATAGCTTTCCTTATGGCAAAACTGACACTTTCTGACAACTTTCAGATGCCAAGATTGCCTTTGAGGATCCCAAACAGCAGGTTCATAGATACCAGCATCCGAGTAAGGGGCCATGAAGCCAGCAAGCACCCAGAGCAAACCTGCTGCCAGTGGGGAACAACATTCCAGCTCCTTCATGGGCCCTGCTGGTCCATCCACTGGGACTCAAAGCATTCCCTAGGTTAGTAAATTCCCCAGTCCCCCTAGGTCTGGGGACACAGAGCCCTGGAGGAACAGCCAAAAAGGGCAAAGCAGACAGAGCTCAAAAGGCCTAGACCAACATTTCCTTTGCCGTTCAAGTGGCTTTGCAGAAATCAGGACAAAGAATTTTTAGGGGTCAGGAGTGAGAGGGGACATTTTTAAACAATGGCAGAATTTAACCAGGGGCCCTGAGAGCCAGACAGCTTTAATGAGAAAGAAAGGAAACTACACAGTGACCTTAACCCAGACCTTGACCCTTTACGTCAAAAGCAAAAAATGATAATTAACAAAATGCAACATGCCCGGATGTTCCGCAAGCGGCCAGCTGAGCTCTGTCAATTTGATAATCCCTGGTCGTGACCTGTGGGCCCAAAGTGTGTGACCGGAGATGATGTGCTGTTTACACAGGGCATGCACACAGGGCTCGCTGGTCCCACGGCAGCTGCTGGAGCAGAAGGGATGTTTCTTCACACACATCCCTGTTGCACACAGGCAACTCTGCTCTGGGCCAGTGACGCCTGTAGAGGACTCTGCAAGAGGAGCTCTGGGCCCTAGGGGCTGAAAGAGCCCCTCCAGGCTTTATGCATGAGAGACGAGGGCACGGCCAACTCTGTTTCCAGAACACTCAATGCCCTTCTGCTCCATGGGTTCCAAACCAGCAACAATCTGAAATTGGGTTGGATTTTTCTCCAGGGAAGATTTCATTGCATGGGCCTTGAGGATGAAGGCAGGAATCTCCTAAGATTCAAGGAATTCAACTGAAACCCTGCAGCCCCATGAGACATCATTTCTCTGCCCAAGGCCTATGGATGGGGAGGGCCACATAGGAAGTCAGCCAAAGACGGGCACCACGGGGACCAGCATCCTGCACACCCAAGACAGAGCTGGAGAGCAAGGGTGCTCTTAGAAAACCTGTGGCTGCTGTCCCTAGTCACTCCAAAGAGAGGACTTCTGCGCAGGAAATATACACGCAGAAGAAGCGAGTCAGAGGTAGAGCTGGCTTCACCAGCCGCAAAGAAAAATCCAACTTTTTGACCAGGAAAGGGACCTAGGGGCCCTGCTATGAGGAGTTCCATTGGGCACATGACTCTCAAAGGAGCAGGATCCAGCTGGCCAGCCACCCAAACAGAATCTTTGCTCAGACCGAGGTGGACTCTGAGCTCACTGGATTCACTGGCACCAGGGTGGAGATCTGCTGGGGTGCTGGGAGATCACAGCTGAGGATCTCAGTAGGAATAAAAGGCCTGGTCCGGCGGCCAGAGCCCAAGCCCCACGGACAAGGTGGTGGGCACTTGCAAGGGAGGGATTTGCCCATCTAACCCATGCTTCATGCCCTTGGTTGCCCTGGACACCATGGGTTGGCTAGTTAGATGGACTCTCCACCGCCTCCCCAAGGATACAGACTACAGGAAAGAGCCTCACTCCTAATGCAGTGCTCTTCGTTCCACCAGGAACAAGCCAGCTTCCCCACAGTGTATCAGAGGTGTGAGGCAGAGAGTTAGCCCAGCCTTTCTAAAGGTGATGACAGGTCTTAGGAGCTTTAGGAACACGAATAATATACAGTCACCCGGAGAGAAGTGTACTCTCGTCATTCACCTTCAAGCCTCTGACCACCAAGACAAAATGTCAGCATGATGCTTCCGTCTTGTTACCGTGTTCTGACACTCATTAAGCTCCTTTCAAACAAGAAGAGAGTCTTCAGGGTAGAGCCTCAGGCGGGCAAAAGAGTATCTTACTTGGATTCCACGCCATTCTTTCCAGTTGCTTTTATGTATGACAGATTAATACTAGGTTTTCAGGCATATTTCTGTTACAAGGTTCCCTTTTAAAAATGATTTAATTTAAAACATGAACTGATTTAAAGAAAAGCATTCATGTAGATAACTGTAAACATGGTCCGTAAATACAGCAAAAGCCATAAAGGTGCTTTGAGGTTGGCTGATGGTCACAAATCCAAATGAGTACCGTTTTTAATCAACCCCATAGTCAGATGGGGAAACTAAGGCTCTAAGAATGGAAAGTTGGGAAGAAGGGCAAGCCTGGAGTTCCACATGGTCCTGCGGACAGGCCAGCTGACTGTCCCAGAGGCCCAGGAGCTTGGACTTGCTCAGACTTCTGGGGCTGGTGCCCGGATGTAGAGGGGGAGGTGCCACTGAGGGGGCAGGAGCATGGGTGGAGGTGGGAGAGGCAGAGAAAGAGTGAACTTGGAATAATTACTTCTTTTCATTCAAGCGTTTTACTTCTTAAAAGATGAATGTTTTTTCCCAGAGAGCCAAATGAGTGCTTGGAATAGATTTCTTTTGTACAGAAAAGTGGGCTGATGGGTAATTTCTCCTTCAACAGGAACAAACTTCCCTGCCTTACCCTATCGTTGTTTATAGAAATAAAAAGACAGCCCTGTTGCTATGGCGGACCCAGGCAACAATGTCCTGCCTGCGGACGTTGGCAGGAAACACCAAAAGAGCTGCCTGTGCTGGGGGTTCCCTGCATCCCACAGAAGAGCACCAGGGCAGGTGCCTTCTGTATCACGAGCCTTCTCCAACCCACTTATGTACCCTCCTGTCTAGGAAGAACTCTACACAGGTCCCTGCAGCAGGTCATCACTAGCTCTCAGCTGCCCTGGGATACACGGAGCTTTTCTAGCAAAACCACACTGAAGCTGAGACCCACCTGCCAGGCCTTAGCACTGGGGTTTTAATGATGGAGACCTGGCACAGTGACTCACGGGTCCAGGTAAAATGAACCACAACAAAACACCCTAAATAACTCTGCTGGGGTTGGTCACCCAGGGGCTCCATTTCTATCCTGCCTCCACCATTCTGGACCAACCTCTTCTCTTGCTGGACCTCAGTTGCCCGGTCTGTAAAATGGGTCTACTAACAGCCCTCTGGGGAGTTTTGCAAGGATGACCCACAGCCAAAGCCAGTGCAGTGCTGGACGTGGAGGGGCTCAAAGGCTGGAGAGTGTTGTCAGTGGCAACAGGACAAGAGGTGGGATGCTCATGAAGGACCAGGCCTGGCCCTGACCTTCCTTACAGGCAACATGGCTGTGGTTGTCCAGAAGGACAGTTTGTGCTAGGGTTTCTTTACTCTGTTGTACGCACTCCCTGTTCTCCACGGAGCAGAGGCCGTGAGCAAAAAACAAGTCATCTCAAAACAAGAAACAGCCAGGGAGTCTGAATCTCCTCAAAATCAAAGACCTGTGTACTTCAAAGAACACCATCAAGAAGCAGCCCTCGAATGGAGAAAATATGTGCAAATCTTATATCTGAGAAGAGACTCATCTCCAGAGCATATAGGAAACTCTTACAGCTCAACATGAAAAGGGCAAGCAAGTCAGTTTTAAGAGGGGCACAGGATCTGAATTAGACATTTTTTTTGTTTTGTTTTTGGTTTTTCTCCGGTACCAGGAACCAAACTCACGACCTTGCGCTTGCCAGGCAGGCGCTTTGCCGCTGAGCTAAATCCCCAGCCCCCTGAATTAGACATTTTTGAAAGAAGATACACAGATAGTCAAGAAACTACAAAAATGTCCCATATTATTTGTCAGTGGGAAAACGCAACTCCAACTCACACTAAGATACAACTTCATACCCAGTAAGATGGACAAAGAAAAAAGAAAATAACAAACATGGATGAGGATGTGGTGAACATGGAGCCCTCAGACATTCTACCGGGCATTTCAAGTGGGAAATGCTCTGGGAACCAGTCTGCTGGTGCATCTGATGGTCAACACGTTCCTGCCACCTTAAACCACCAGAGTCTAAGTGCATGGGTGGCTGTCCCATCGGGCAGCGTGTACCACTGGTGGTACAGATGGATTTAGTCACTTTTGTTGATGTTTTTACTAATAAAATGAATAAAAAGCCACCTGATGGTACAGCCGTGCATGTAGTTGATGGTTCAAGTATCTGAACCAACTTGGTGGTTCAAGCCGCCGGGCAGCGAGACATACAAACTACAGCCTCATCATGAACATGATGACAAACTGAAAGTTCCCAAATGACAAGGCAATTCCACTCCTACGTCTCTAGCCAAGAGAAATGAAAACAGTAAAGCCAGACGTGGTGGTGCACACCTGGAATCCCAGCACTCGGGAGGCGGCGGTAGGAGGATTGCCATGAGTTTGAGGCTAGCATGGGCTACATAGAGAGGTCAAGGCCAGCCTGAACTTTTCAGTGAGAGCTTGTTTCGAAAAAAAACCAAGACAAAACAAAAACCAACCCCCCCAAAAAACAAAAACAAAATATGTCTACCTGAAAACTTGTATGTAGATTTCATAGTAACAGTACTCATACTAGTCAAAAAACAGAAACAACCCACTGCCTGTCAACTGATGGCAACATAATAACATGTGGCATAACTGTACAGTGGAATATTATTTGGGCATAAAAAGGAATGGAGTGCTAATACATGCTACAAGATGGATGAACTTTCAAAACACTATGTTGTGTGGGAGGCCAGACCCCAAAGGCTACATATTGTACAATATTCCACATACATGAAATGCACAGTACAGGTCTGCAGACACAAAATACATTAGTGACTGTCAAGCAGGGTGGGGGGAGAAAGGGAATAGAGTCATTGCTAATGTGTATGGAATTTCTTCGGGGGTGATAAATGTCCTGGAATCAAGTAATGGGGAAGGTTACAATGACCAAATATTTTTAAAACCATTGAATTATATAAGCAAAATGGTAAATTTTATAGTGTGTGAATAATATCTAGATAAAGCTTGTTTGGTTTGGTTTGGTTTGTTTGGTTTGGTTTGGTTTGGTTTTGAGACAGGGTCTCGCTATGCAGTTCAGGCTGGCCTTGAACCCACTATGGAGCCCAGGCTGGCCTTGAACTCATGGCGATCCTTCTGCTTCAGCCTCCCAAGGGCTGGGATTACAGGTGTGTGCCACTGTGCCTGGCTTAAAGTTGGTATTTTTAAAAGGGAAGTCTGTAGTAGATGAAGTCTGGTAGATTATATCTAATACTGTTACTATGACCACTGATTTTTATTTATTATTGGAACTAGGAGTATTGCCTGGTCTACCCCAGCTCAGAGTGACAGTCCCCTCTACTCCCCTTCCTTCTCTCCCCCGTCACACTTGGTCTGTGGGTCCAGGTCAGCAGAGAGCCCAGGATACATGTCTGATTGGCTGAAGGGCTCCCCACCCAGCCCCTCTGAGCTGACAGCCCTGAGAACAGGACCCAGTCAGCTGCGCTCACGCCATCTAATCAGCACCAGAGATGAGCCTGCTACACAGACAACACGTACAGTTTAAAGGGTGAAGCATGAGAACTCTGGAAGCAAGCTTTATTGGTGTGTCACCCCATCTTCCAGGGGCTTTTCAACTCTCTCCAGCCCTCCTCCTGACCCTTGACCTCAGGGGGAGTCTCATGTGTTACATTCAGGTCAAGGCAGGTTAAAAGCCCATGAGCTTCCTTCATCCCTCCCCTTCCCTTTGGTGGCGGCCCTGAGATAACATGTTCAAGATGGTGGAGCCACAGAGCAGCCAGGACCCCTGAGGCACCCACGGAGAAGTGCCCAGGAGGCTTATGACCCAATTGGATTGTGCATGAGAAAGAAATAAATGTTTGTTGTATGAAGCCCCTGAGATTTAGGGGTTTGTTTGTTGTGGGAGCTCACATTAATCATCCTGACTAATACATTGCCTTGAAATGAATCCAGTCTTTCTGTGAAGGCCTCTTCGGGGGAGGGAGCCCCAGACCCCTCCTTCTTCTCACGACTCCACAGCTGGGAGTTCCACGTCTGAATAATTTCCTCTCTCAGCAGCTTGATTTTGAAAGCTCAGTAGAAGGAGGGAGGGGGACAGGCCTGGACAGCCACTGGCTGTATCTGTGGTCCTTGCCACTACCCCATCCACCTGCCAGATGAGGAACCGGAGACACTAAGAGGTTTGGTAACTTTCCCAACGAGGTGCTAATAAAAGAGGTCACACTCAGCTTTGAACTTAAGTTTCCCTGGCCCTGAGGCTCACTTTCTTCTCACTCCGCTGCCTCTCCTTGAATCTCCAGCAGCTTTCAATCTGTCCCAAGCCCACCCTTGACAGGTGTCCTTTAATGGCCCCCAAAGCAAAGCTGGCTGTGGGTGGGCAGCTGTCCTAGGATTTGAGGCAGTATCCAGGGAATGAACTGCCTCATGAGTTGGAAGCCTAGAGCAAGGCTTCAAAAGGTACCCGCCCACGGGAGGGAGAAGGAGGTGCCAGGCAGAAGCATCTAGTTCAAGCAGGGGCTTTCCACCCTGACTTTCAGCAAATACACGATGTCAGATACCATGGGACGTGAGCCAGCCATGTTCCCCAGACACATACGGCAGGAAAGGAGAGGGGCCCATGAGAGGAAGAATAACAGGAGTGCCCTTGTGGTTTCACTTGAGCTAATTCATACGGAATAAGCGCAAGGTGTCCAGCGCTGGGGCGGTGGACACAGATAGCCGATGCTGTCATCTCTATTAATGATCTAATAACCCTACCTCTATAGATGGTGGAGGTGATTTCCCCAGGCACCAACAGAATGACCCTTGCCTTATGCTTCAGTCCCTCCTGGGCGTACTTTTACCCACTCAGGGACTCAGGACAAAAACCAGGGAGTCACCTGTCTTCCCTCTTTCACACCCCACACCAGGCTGCTGCTGCCAGCATCCTCTGACGTTTCTCAGAGCCCTTGCTCCTCCCCATACCCTATTTTATAAACACTCAATAATACTAAAAATTCAACACTTTATTTATTTGATACTTTTCCTGTTAAGTACACATCATTTAACACAATGAAACTCACAGAATTAAAATGAATAATTCACCCAGAGAATACTTCTAGAGCCTACCTGTGGATTTTGCACACCTTTCAGTGTGCTCCTTTAAAGCAAAATGGCTGCGATGCTTGGTTATACAAAGGAGAAGGAATGGTCCTTTCCTTCTTACCTCCTCCACTACCTCTCAGATCTGACTCAGCAGCTTCCTCTCCTGGAGGAAACCTTGATGCCCAGGCCGCTTTAGGGGCGGCTCCTTGGGACCTTCCATTTGCAGTGCACAGCTACAGCACTGCCCCTGATCACACTGCATCTGACTGGTTCACACATCTTGTCCCACCCCAGAAGGCAGGTTTCTCAGAATCCTGACCATGGAGCGTGGAAGACCAACATAGAGCCATGTGCTCAGAGACCACCAAGTCAGAGCAATAGCTTCTAACTAGAGGCAAAGGAGGCCCTGGGTAGTTGGAGGCATCAGGGTTCAGCAGGGAAAACAGCAGTGCCTTCTGGGTAGAGGGTCTTCCAGGAAGCAGCCTAGACTAGTGGTGGTGAACCAGTAACACACATGCCACAGTGGGTTGTTAGTATCCTTGAAAGGTCTAAAAGGTTTCCCATCACAAAGGCCACTGACAAGACTAGGCTACCAAGAGGAGTGGCATGTCTGGAGCCCCATGTGGGGCTATGGGGGAGGTGACAGGAGAAAGGATGTTGGAGCAGAAGGTATGATCATGATAGTCCTTCGATATGCTCTGCAGCCCAGTGGGTGTTTAGGAGGATGTGAAATGGAAAAAAAAAATGTTTTGTGACCAAGTAAGTTAGGAAAACATTTTATTAGCAGCTCTGTTGGTTTCCTCACTGCTCCTTTAACATGCCGGGTGAATCTTGACCAGGGAAGAGACGGCATGCAGCACTTCCTACACATCACAGACCACAGGGCCTTCCCACTGCGCAGTGGCCTGCATTACCTTCTGGACAATGCTGCCAGGACCTGACACATGAGCGGCATCTTGAGGGGGCCGAAGGCAAGGACCATACGGGTTTGGAACAGGAGCTGCGGGGCGTGGCTCTAAACAGTGCTCCATCGGCTGAGCTCCTCACCCAGCCCCTCTCCCTGCACCTGGGGCTTCTGCAACACTGGGAAGGGCAGAGGCTCCTGAGCGAGCTCCCCCGGGGAGGGCAGTGTAAAATTTACTGTTGGAAAGCAGTGGACCCAAGGGACGGCTTCCCCCAGCCCCTGGCTATAACAGATGGTGTGGCTTAAATTTCAGAAATTGAGGAGTACTTAAGGAAGAAATGTTGGCAGGCACGGAGGCACTTGTAAAACCATCTGAGCTGACGGGGACTCTGGGCCCCGAGCCTCCAAGAGACAAGGCAGCTCTGAGCAAAGGTGGGGAGGGCTGGAGGGCCCAGCTCAGGGTCTGCTGGCAGAGGGTTCTGGACGAGGTGGGCAGGGGGGTGAGATGGAAGCAGCCTCAGCAGCGGCCCTGGTGCCTATCCACCCTGTCTCTGGTAGGCCACAAGAGCCTCCTGCAACTGGGCACAGAGCACTTTGCCCTCATCAGACAGTGGGTATGGTGAATGAGGAGGGGTGGGAAACAGTGCACCCCAGGGAAAGGTCCCCAGGGCCCCAGAAGTGCCCAGGTTTGGGATCAAGTTCTGGCACTGCCACTTACTAGCTACATGATGGAGGGGTGATAGCCCCTCTAGAGCAGCCCCTTCCTCAGTTGTAAGATGACACATCTGCGATGACTTTACGCATTGGCGTCTGACACAGTGGGTCCCCAGTACGCATTAATCACCACTGTTTGAGGGGACACAGCCTCAAAGAGGGCATGGATGGAATACTAGATGGTGCACAGTAAGCCTCCGTGGGAAGGTACCCTGGCCAAGGGCAGCTGCAGATGCCATCAGCTGGTAGTGTGTGCAAGCCACTGGCCTCTTCACTGGGCCTTGACAGCCTGTCTGTACACAGGGGTATCTCACGGATACTGGAGCAGTACCGCCACAGAGGTGCCTGGCACTCAACAGGAACTCAACCAGGAGCTCTTATCATCATCATCATCCCCTCTGGGATGATTCCTCCCCCTTGGGTGGCACCTCTTCTCAGCTTGCGTTACCTGTCTGCACACTTTGTTCACTGTTTTCAGTGGTGCCCAGATCAAAAATGCACCTGCCTACAGCTTCACTGAGAAGACAGTGGTGCAACTGTGCTGAGCGGGGACCCTGTGCAGAACGGCTACTCCTTGCTGGCTTGCACCCTGAAGACCCCATAGACACCACCCACCAGACCATATAAGGTCTTCTGCCTGGGACCACACTTTGCCCTGTTCCCCATGGGGAGGCATTTTATACACATTAATCCTGTCATTTCTGACATATGCAAAAGGACTTGGGTTCTGCAGTTGATAAAGACAGATGCATGATTAGAATGGAAACCGGAGACAAGGGGCAAGGACAGTAACGAGAACATGATAGATGCCACATGTGCATATTGCATGGCCATCCATGGGGTCGTTTAGAATAGCAGGGCTTGACAAGGGTCACACTTCTGGGTATGCGGCTGGGCTCACCCCAGGAGGGAGACAGCTATTAGCCACCTGCAGATGCCAGAGACCACACCTGTCGGAGAACAGGGCCTGAACGTCGGGGGAGATGGGTGGTCAGGCCCTCATCCTGCAGGCTGTGGTAACCTCAGTCCACCAGCAGCCTGGGCCAGCTTCTGTGAGGAGGGCCTTTCTGTGGGACTAGTACTCATGGTGCACAGGGGCCTGAGCAGGAGGAAGCACCAGGCCAGGGAACAGGAGACACACAAGGTTGCTCACACGCAGGTCACATCTCTGGCGCTCACGTGGCAGGGAAGTTGAGGCCTATTAAAGGGGAGACAGCTCCGCCAAGTGGGCAGAACAGCCAGGGCCACAACACTAAATGGATCAAGAAAACATTTTTCTACCATGCTGGATCAAGAGGGACCAGGTTCCAGAGAATTCAGGTTGCCAGGACCCTGGGGCAGTGCCAGCCCTCTTCCTTCTGCCCTTCAGTGGGTGCTAAAGTGGGGTCAGGGGCCCTTTGTGCTTCGTTACGTCTTGAATATACTTCAAACTCCTGACATGCTCCCCTGACTGCCTTGTGTACTCTGACCTTCCCTTCTGATCACCCCCAGCCCATCGCTTCCCAACCTGACCTCGGCCAGGTTTCCACCGATCCTGCCCCACACATATAGGCGTGGTGGTGGAAGACAGGCGGGCCTTTGGAAGGACCAGGCCCCAAGAAGCAGGCTTCTTCCTCTGTGCCAGGCCACGTCTGGACCATCCACCTCCTGGCCTGGTGATCTGAGCGCCTTCTGGGTGAGGAGAATGGCAGCGACTGAGACCAACGCCAGCCACCAGTCCTGAAAGTCACAGGTCCCCCATGGCCAGCAGGGCGTTGGTGCCCTCACTCCTGGACAAAGCCTCCCCTTCTTCCTGCTGTGGAGTTTGGTTGGCTTCTTACCTTTGGGGTGAGGTACTTGGTCATAATTTCCTTCCCTTTCTCTCCCAGTTTTTCATCTGGAGTAACTTCATATTCTGCCTAAAATGGAAGAAGAAAAGGAACAATAACACATTTGCTCATAAGCTTCTTATGGTTACGGAAGCTCAGAGGCCCCTGGAGAACACTCTGGAGGCCACCTAGCCAATCTCCTTCTTCTGCAGGGCAGGAAACTGGGGCCCACAGAGTGGGGAAGAGCTGGCCAAGAGTCTAACATGCAGACCACTCTGCCCTTGCCAAAAGATGCTGGCTCTTAGGACAGCGCTGTCCACATGGGCTGCACATCAGAACCACCAGGAGCATCAAGCAAACCCCGATGCCCAGAGCAACGCAGCAGACCGTCCAGCAGGTCAGGAGGGCCGGCATTTGGGCAGCTGGGTTTAAGAAGAACTGACTTAGATGGGTCAGAGGAAACCACTGGAAAATAAGGGCCATCTAACTGAAAGACCATGGAAAAGCTGCTTTGGGTCACCTGGACTTTACAAACTACATGACCTGAGATGATCTGCACAGACTGTCTATAAAATGTAGAGGGGTCCAGCACTAGTGGCACCTCTGTGTAGGGCAACTGTGCAGATAGAAAGGAAAGAGCCCTCGGCCTGAGACTGGCACATAATAAATACTCATTTAACAGTTGCCACAAGTATCACCGTGGTGATTATCATATCTTGTAAGGAAAAAATAATATTACCCATGCCTTATTTTCTCCAGCCTTTCAGCTCACAAATTGAACTCTGAGAAGGAAAGGACATACCTCTCTCTTCTTGCCTTTTTCCTGTGTTCTAGGAATTTGGGCATAGTGGCCCATGCCTATAATCCCAGCACTCTAGGGATTATAGTGCAGCCCACCTCTTGCTGAGGCAAGAGGACCAGAAGTTCAAGCCTAACCTGGGTAACTTAGCAACTTAGCAAGTTTCTGTCTCAAAATAATAAAAGGGGCGTGGGGCTGGAGATGTAGCTCAGTGTGAAGGCCCTGAGTCCAATCCCTAGTATTAAAGAAGAAAAACAACACAAAACAAAGTGAACCTTAAAAGAACCAGGGTAGAGCCACAAGGGCAGCTCCTGTTCTACCCCTTCAGCATAGATGATACTTGGTACTGGAAAGCCACTCACCCAGGTCATGCAGCTGGGGGTGGCAGGGCTGGGACACCAACCTCAAGCACAGAGCTCCTTCTCAACACAAAGGAACTGAAAAACGCAGACATTTTACTTCTCCTTGGCCGAGAGGGGCTCCTTCGCTCGCATCTGACGCAGTTGCCAAGTGGATGAAAGGCCTCAAGTTAACAAGAAGCCTGAGTGAGTTTGCCTGCTCATTTAGACAAAGCAGCTAATTGCAAATTGTTTATAACCATTTCAAACCCAAGGATTTGTCAGGCTCAGCCCCAAAGTACCCTTATTTCAAAAGAGACACAGGAAATGACCAAGCACAGACGGACCCAGCCTCCTCCTCCAGGCATCCGGCTGTGTCGTCAGACACCCAGATCCTTTCTTATATCCGAGGCAACCTCACAGTGCAGGGTCTAGAGTTTGGCTCTCCTAGACTGGCTAGGAGGCCCTCCCCGAAAAAGGGAAAGGGCAGGAAAGATTTGGAAGGTACACAGAGGGACAGCAAGCAAGTTTCCTGGTCCTACTGTCTCACTTCTATGAGCCACATCATCTCCAGTGAAGAAACATGAACCCTATGACCACTACAATCCCAAGGTTATGGGACCACAAGGAATCTAAGCCCTCACCTTACTGAGCGGGATACTGAGGCTCAGAGGAATGAAGGACTTGCTCAAGATCACATGGCCAGTACCAGCAGAGCGAGGCCTGGTGCACTGGCCCAGCTCCTGCTGTGCCACCCGATCTCCCCTGGAGCCAGTTCCTTCCCATCAAGACAAGGCTGAGGGACCAAGGCTTTCTTGATGATTTGGTGACTCCTTCAGATACTAAGGAAAGAAGATGGCTTTTTGTGCCCTTTTCCTCTTATATTCTTCTATGCTCCCCCAAATCCCCTAAAACTTACTTGCACACACACATATGCATGTGTATACAGACACACTACATAGAGCTCTACTGCAGGTATGATTATCCCCAATTTATGGACAGAGACAGTGAGGCTCTGAGAGGTCAAATAACTGGTTCAAAGGCAATCAAGTTGGTGAGTGACAGGGCTTCCTTTTGAAAGGAACTGGGCATTTTAGAGCCCCTACTGTCCCTGCTTCAGTACGCAGAGAAGCACCCAGTGTCCTGCAGGCCCTGGAAGCCAGGCCTCAAGGTCTGGCATGGGGGAACGCAGCCAGACTGCTTTGCAGGTCTAGGCCCTGGGCAAACAGTCAATCCCATTTGGGGTAACTCGATCCCATCCCAAACACTGGATTTTCACTGTCCCAAAATACATCTGTGAAGGTGGCTCTATTTAAGCAAATGGAGGCCTGGGCTCACAGATCAGCCTCAATAACCAGCTGAAAATATTATTGCTCTGGGTTCTAAAACCCAGGTTACAAAAAAAAATAACATTACTTTCAGGTCAGCTGCCTCCCAGCAGAGGATGGGCGCGCAGCTCCGCAGGGACGCAGCTGGGAGCACGCGGGGACAGGCGTCCCCAGCCTGGGATCAAAAGGCCTTTCTTTGAAGAGTCCATGTCAGGCAACCACTACTTGAGAAGCATTGGTTTTGGGAGGCAAAAACCCAACAGAAGGCTTCCAGCTGGGTTTTCCCACACTGATTAAGTCACCTGAAGTGACAGGTCATGTCTCCACAGTGACCCCCAAGAGGGGCTGGGGCTCATCAGCCACGAGAAGTCATCTACAGAGAGGAGGCCCATGGCAGCTGGGCTGGACGGGGCAAGGTCCAGGTAGGTGAGAACACCCTTGCACACTACTAGGAGAAAGCTTAAACTAGTTTAAACCAGCAAATGGAAGCAGCAAATAAGAATCTGTACCAACAGCCCAGAATTTTACAATCAGGTTCAGCTTGGAAAATGGCGGCCAGATGATGAATTCAAAGAAAAAAAGAGGTATACCCAAGGTAAGGGATAGCCCTTGAAATCCATCTGCACAAGTGTACCCGTCCCTCTAGGCAGAGCAAGGGGCCTTGTTCTCCTTGAACGGAAGGAATCCCCACAGTCCTCTCTGATCTGCTTATTTGAGAGAAGATCGCCCTTCCCAGAGCTCAAAGCCTTTGGAGGACACCCCCCACTCTATCTCATTCTCTGGTGGTGCTGGCAATCACCGGGGCTTCATGCATTCTAGGCAAGCACTCTACCTCTGGGCCACACCCCAGCCCTGGAGGGTATCTCTTCTCCCAGGTACCTGGGTGCAAACCAAGGCAGGCACCACAGAATGGGCTTCTCTTTGCACTGTGCGTTATGCCAAACACAAGAGCAAGTGCTGCCTTGACACAGGATTAGCAGGCTATGTGAAGCCTGGGAGCAAAGAAAGCACCACCCGTACTTCTGTACCCACCAAAAGTGTAAGTATACATGGGCATTCCCATGTACCAACCTGGCATTTCATGCTGCTGGCCTGTACTTGTATCATCAGTCTCAGAAAATGCCAGTGAAAAAAGGTCCTGGTGCTAAAGACACTTTTCCCTCCGATGATTTTTAGGACCTGCTACATGTTCAAAGGAGCTGTGCTGGTTTGAACAGCAGCATTTGCACAAGATTAAAACACCGTGGTCCACTCATACCGGCCCCAACATCTTGCCTGTGCTAACTGTAACAGCTGCCCTTCCAAGCACCCTTGGCCCTTTCCCAACCAGCTGTGGTGATGGAGGACATGAGATGGGGTGCTTTTCTGCAGCTCCTTCTTTGCCTTCAAGAGATAAGGGCTTCCTCTCAAGTCCATCCATTCCAGAGGAAGGATCCATTGGCAGGAGTCTCTGTGCACTTGAAGAATTATCATCATCCTCTGGCCTCTCTCTTTTGGCAAGTCAGAACAGTGATAAGAGACAAAGATAAATATGGTTTGTGGCTCATCAGTTCAAGAAGCAGAATACTTAGTTCTCCTGGTAGGCAGAGAGGATCCTTTTGGAATAAAAGTTCAGATAATCAGGCATATCTAACGCCAGGTGATAGCCCAAAAATTTCATGCAACCTTCTATAATTCCTGCCCAGTGAATGGCTTGGAATGCCTTTTAGCACTTCCTGACAGGAGATTTTATTTACCATAACCTCCTATCTGTAATCGCCAGCCTCTTAGATGGGCCATGATAATCTTTCCTTCCTGCCTTGCATGCTCTGAAGAAGTCTCTTCCTACACTGACTAGGGCTAACAGAGACGAAATGAAAGTGTGGAGGCTTTGACACTGGGTCATAAAAGACACTGCAGCTTCTACCATGCTCTATTGCGTCACTCACTTTGGAGAAAGCCAGTCATGGTGTGAGGACACTCAAGCAATCTCATGGAGAAGGCCACTAGGAGACCAGCTAAGAACTCTTGCCAATAGCCAGCATGAGTAACAGGAAAGCAGATCCAGCCAATATCCTGATGTAACCTTCAACAGGCCTTCAGGAGGAGTGCCTAGTTACAGCACCCCCAAGCTCCTAACCCACAAAAACTATAAGATCATAAATTATTTATAGTTGCTTTGAGCCATTCTGCCATGAGATAATTAATACTTAATAGGGATCTAAACTCATAACTGGTGTTGCTTACTTCATTTTTAAAAGTTTCCTTATTTGCTTTTCAATTTTTTATTTTACCAGAAAGTTAAGCTCCAGGAGGCCAAGAATTTGCCTCTTGTTTTCACAATCCAGCCCCCTATTGCAGGTAGGTGACCCCCAGAAAGTATGTATTAAGTATCCGCCAAACTTCCTGCACTCTCAAAGTGCAGAGACTTGAAAACTTTAGGTCTTATCCAATGTGGAGACATGAGAGTTTCAAATGAGCCAGCGTGTGACGAAGGGCCCTGTCTTAGTTACTTTTCTCTTATTGCTGAGACAAAATACCCAACACCCAAAGTTAAGGGAGGAAAGGATTATTTAGCTCCCAGTTTGTAGAGGTTTCAGTCTATAATCTACTGGCTCCAAGGCAGGGTGGCTTGGCAGAGGGACTTCCCAGAGGAAAAACAGCTCATGGCAGCAGAAGACAGCAAAAGCACGCCAGCAAGGGAAGAGGAAGACTCTTTCTGTCTCTTACATTATATGCAGGCTACCCAACTGAGGGTGGGTGCAGCATTCACACCTTTAATCTCAGCACTGGACCATGAATCAGTCACAAACTCTAGATTCAGCTACCTCTGAAAAGCCCACTTCCCATGACTGCATGAGGCTGGGGGAGTGCAGAACCATCTAGATACAAGCCATAACAGGCCCAGGAAGGAGGATAGAGAGAAGTCCCTCTATCCTGAAGATACCTGTGAGAATACCCTCTTGGCCAGGTGACTGACCATATCCTGCTCTTGGCCATGTGACTGACCATATCCTGAGCCCCTTTCTACCCCTAGCCAGCTGGCCAAACCTTCTTTGCCCTCCAGAAAGACCAGACTTAGTCATGGCCTTAACTTAGGCATTGTCCCTGCTTCTCTATAGGAAGCCAGTAGAGACCTGGCCAGCTCATCATACTCAAAGCTGCATTAAAGACAGTTCTGCTGCCCAGAAAACCACCCAGACCCTGTTCAAAAACAGCTACCACTTCTGCTTAACTCAAGAAATGCGGATACTAAGACTGGAGGAGAAAAACCTTTCTGGGGGTTATAATCAGAGCCCAACAAGGATGGGTTATTTTTAACAAACTCCACTTGGTGGGAATTCAACAGAGGTGGGCATGGTGTGAATGTATTGGCTAAGACCAGGAGCACCTGGGGCTGTACTACACAACCAGGGACACTGCCATTTCCTTCCTCCTCAGAGTTCCAGTTGGGATGGAAGAAAATATGGATTTCAGACCAGAAGTTACGCCAGTCCAGGAAAATAAATTCTGCATGCGTAAAAGAGGTGTGCAAAGGCTGCTCATTTGACGTCAAGATGGGTGAAGAAAAGCCCTCCCTAATTCCTAGGGATGGAGCTGAAAGTGTGGAGCAGCCAGGTCAACCTCTCCCAAGCCATGAGCAGTGGCTTTGTTATGGCAGCGTGTGCAAAAAGCGCTCAGCGCATTAACACGGGAACCAGACTCACATTTCCTGTCCAATAAACAGTTCCTGGTGCAGGCCCAGTGAAAAGAAAGGACAGCACAACCAGAATGAAAATGGGCACCATCACACTGCACTTTATTTTCCCTTCTCAAACAACTATGAGCATCTAACAGAACACGGGGCTGGAAAATTCCACTGGCTCCTGGGCTCAGCCTCACCCCGCTCTGCCTCATCAACTCTCTCGACAGGTCCCAAGCTGCCACCGCCTCATCTTTTCCAGATGGGGAGTAGCCCTTGGTCCACGCTCTGCCTCCGGTCCTTATTGCAGCTCCATCCATATTCACCTCCTGGGAGCCCATGGCTCTGCTACCCAGCTCTATGGTGCCAACTCCCAACCTTCTACTCCAGGTTGAAAGCCCAGGGCTTTCTCACAAGTGCCAGACGTAGATAGCTGTCTCCCTTGGAACATCACCATTTGGATGTCTTCAGGGTTTTTCCAGTGGAGCACTGAGAAACCCAGAGCTTAGAATGAAGCCCCCGATTTTCCCAACCTGACCTTCCCACAATCTTAAGCTTACCCCATTCGTACACTTGCTCAGCTCAGAACTTCCAAATTAACTCTTCTCACTCCTATTCCACCAGGGACTACTGAACACTGGTTTGAAACATGTCTCCGGTCCAACCACTTCTCACCACTGCTTATGTGTTGGCTCCAACCCACCACCCGCTCTCACCTGAATCACCGCAGCAGCCTCCTCACAGATCTCCCTGCCCTAGAAGCCCGTCTCCAACACAGAAGCCAGCAGGATCCTTTCAATACCGGTCAGACTATGTTCAGTTCACTGTTTTGTTAAAACCCTCCAGTAGCTCCTCACTTGCAGGAGACTTCAGCTGGTCTGGAAGTCACAGCCCCCAGGAGCAAGTGTTTGGGCCAGAACCAGGGATCCAGAAAGACTCTGGTAGAGGCTGAAGACAAAAAGGCAGGAAGGGGCCTGGCAGTGAGACCTGGGCTCTATCCTACATGTCAGTGCCTCCCGACCCCAGATACATATTACAGTCATGGAGATTTGAAAAATGCCAGTATCCGCTAGGGACAATGGCCCATCTAATGGTAACGAGCAACCCTAATGCCACCCTGAAGTTCCCATGTGCCATTTTCCAGGAGAAAGAACTGGGCTTCCTTGGTGAAACAATGAACTGTAGTACAAGATGAGTCCACAACACTGTCACACCAGACAGTAAGGAGCTGTCAGTGATTACTGGGATCCAACTGGGATCTCAGAAGCCCACATGGAGGGGCTCCCACTGGCCTACAATGACACCAGGGAGGACCACTAAGGATAAGGACCACTCTGGATCTCTTCCTTCCTTTCCCTTTCCTTCCTCCCTCTTCTCCCCCTTCCCTTTGCTTCTCCCTCCCTTCCTTCCACCCTTCTTCCCTTCCTTCCCTCCTTCCCTGTCCTTTCTCTCCCTCTCCCGCTCCCTCTCTCATGTACACTGAGGAGAAAAACATGAAGCCACTTACGAAGTCAGTTATACACACATACACCCCCAAAGGGAAATTGAATCTGATCAAGTTACTAGGTCCAATTGAGTGATTTACAAGTAGCACTGAGGAACGTATTAAATGACTTGGGGAACTCTACAGGGACGACAAACACATCACAGAGGGAGGTGGTTAAACAGAGGCCTGGAGTCAAGAAAATGATCAACTGATCACAGTGTGTGGGCCTCACCCAGATCAATTCAAAAGCTCAAACACAAATTTATAAAATGGATGAGAAAATCAGAAATTTGAACACTAATGTTTGATAATATTTTATTAAGGTGTGATGATTATTGTACTATTGTACTGTTGCTTTCTAGGAGCTCTTACTGTTTACAGATACATACTGAAAAGTTCATGGAGGAAGTAATATGATATCTGAGGTCTGCTACAAAATGCTGCTGAGAGGAGGATGGGGCCCGGTGACACAGGACTAGCTCTGAGTTGATAATTGTTGAGGTGGGGTAAAGGGCACATGGGGGTTCATTATACTGTTTGGCTGAATTTTTACTTTGTAGAGTTTTGAAATTTTCCATAACAAAAAGTTATAAAAACACTAGGCCTCACCCCTAGAGATCCATATTCATTAGTTTGGGCTTCAGCTCAGGCGCTGGTAGTTTTTAAGTCCCCCTGGGTGTTTCTAATCCTTTGCCAAGGTTGAGAACTATTGTAATCACTGGGCCTGTGCTAGGACCTAGGAAGAGATGATGGAAAGGGAACTGGCGGAGGCCCTGGAGGCCAAGGAGCCGAGGTCCTGATCTTTGGGGAAGGATGAGGGAGAGGGAAAAGCCAGGGACAGTGAGAAGACTTCGGGTGTGGGTTGAGGTAGGGTAGAAGAAATAAAGATAGGTAGGAAGGAGACCAGGAAACATTTGTTGTCTCCCTCGTTTAAAACTCTGGGTCAGATTCCTACTTAGCTCTGCATGTAGGAATGTTAATTATTTAGGAAAAGTTGGCAAAACAAGATTATTAGCCCTAAATTTACTTAGTCTAGCTCATCTCCCTTTAAGACTAAGGACTCCAAGAGAGGAGTAACTAAAGTAATGCTCAAGGTTCGCAGGGACACTCATTTGCTAGCTTTGTGTAACATCCAGTTCCAAGCCTCCCTAGTAGGATGCCTAGAAGGCTTCAGCCATTGTCCTAAACATGTGGTCACCTGCATTCCAGGAAAAGCAGAGCCACAAGATCACCAGCGCAGATCACCTCTTCCAACAGGACCACCTTAGCTAATCCTTAAAAGCTGGCTTTTGCCTTTGTGAGTGGGCCGGTCTGAACCCCTATCAGAGTGACGCCCTTCCAGCTGCTCAAACTGGAATCTTTTCCTATTCTCCCTCACTTTCTAACTCTGAGTAAAATACGTCCTTAAATTTTGTTTCCATGACATAAGTCAGGCTAAACTGAGGTCCCCATCTGGTGACAGGATGACTGTAGAGTGTGGGTAACTAGAATAGGGACAGTGTCAGGGCTGGGAGCTTTGGGGGGTATGGGAGAAGGTGCAGAGTGCATTTTGGACACATTGACCTTGAGGAGGCCTGAGTGACTTTGGTGGTGACATTCCATAGGCAGTAGGGCTGTGGATGAAGAGAGCCATGTGAAGACCCTGAAGAGACACAAAAACTTGAGTCCTAGCAGGCCACCCCCTAAACTGGAACAGAGGTGGGGTGGCTGCTGCCAATGACAGCATCCTGGCCCAGGCCCGTTCCTCACCTCCCCATCCTGTTCTCCTTCCTCAGATAGGAACCCAAAAGGGAGCTGGCCAGGAAGACGGCTGTGCCTTGCTGGGCAGGGGCTGAGAGTCTCGGGGTATTTCCACATCCTGTCCTAAAAGCTCATGCAGATCACAGCACTGGTTGCACAAATGAGTGCCATGAGTGATGCAGGTCTGCAGGAAACCCTCACTGCATCAGGCAGGGCCACCTGAGCCAGTCACCGATCCATCAGACTGGCTTGAAACAGCCGGTGCATGCACATTTGTTCCACAAACATTTCCTGGATGCCTGTGTCTTCCAGGAACTCTGCTGGGTGAGGGTGAACAGGAAGCCTAGCGCCTAGGAGCTGGATTCTAGCGGAGAGGCAGGTGGTAAACCAGTAAATACAGACATACCAGGTTTGGATTTTATCAAATGAGTTTTCAGCTGGTGGGAGGGCCACAGAACTGCAGAGCTACCTCAGGCTGTCAGAAGAGTTGCTCAACGCCCCAGTTTCTTAAGCAAAAACTGTATTCTTTGGGCTGCTAAGCCATGAGGTCCAGCTTTCTTCCCAGAGGACCTAGGGCTGCCCCCCAGGAGCAGGGACTTACCACTGAGTCCAGGAACTGAATGTAGCACTCCAGCCCAGGCCGGGTTTCGCAGAACTGTCGGAAAAGCAGCCGCCCGATAGGCTGCTTGTCACATAAACTGCAGTAATCTCTGTCTGGAGATAAGATAAGAAGAATACAGTGAGACCCAGGAGAGGGCCAGGCAGGGCTGTCCCGTCAGCCTACACCCGGTTCTAGAGCCCCAGCCGGATGGAGCAAGGTAATGGCAAACTCTTGGGGCCCTATGCATCTCACAGGCTCTGCAGGTGCAGAGAGACAAGGTCAGAGTAGAGGAAGGGCCCAGTCATCACGCGGCATCCATTCCCCACCCCCTGCACCTTTCCAGAGCTCTGATTCTATATGGAGATACCAGTGGTTCTGGAGACTACGGCTGTGTCCCCTGACCAGCCAATCAGTATGTCACTTTCCCTCATTCCGGCAACTGGACAAGCTGGGAGGCATGTGACCTAAGCCTGTCCAATCAGATGAACCGCTGACTTTGCAGCAGACACTGGGGGAGAGGTGCTCTCTGGAGGCTGATGTGTGGATGAGGCCAGGGTTCGCTTCAATGTCCTTTACTGAAAAAGGCAGCTGTGATGACGAGGCTGACTCCAGGAGGTCAGAGCTGGAAAGATGAACAGGCAAAGCCAGCCCACTGCTGATGTCATAGTTCTCTGGATCAAACCATGCCTGCCACCCAAACCACATCTGAAAAGCCTTTCTATAAGGCAACACATTCCTTTGTTTAGAGCAGTTTGAAAAATTTTCAAATTACTTATAATTCAAAACATCCTAATGAATACAGTAAAAAAAAAAATCATTTTTTACCCGATTGGAGCAAAGCCCACTTTTTAGGATGCTTCAAACCTAGCATCTTTCAGCTGAGAAGCTAGACTCATGGAGAAAGAAAATGACCCGCCCACAGCCACTCAGTAGCCAGTACAGCTCTGCAGAGGAAACAGTGCAAGACCCCCAGCCCTAAGGTCCAGAGATGGCAGTGCTAGTCCTGAGTCGCTTTGTAACTTCAAATACCTCACTCACCCTCTCTGAGCTCAGTTTCCTCCTCTAAAAACCAAAAGCACATGTTTGGAGTTGAAACGAGGGCCCTTTCTGGTGTCTCAGTAAGAAGTTTTGCCTGAGCAGAAAGATGCTCAAAGAACTAAGACACATTGCCTCTGACTCTCTCAAGCAGTGAACATTGGGCCTTCCCATTTGCACCAGAAACTGAGAGCTTGAGGACCATGACTTGGCTGGAATGAAGGACTATATCTTTGCTGGGTATGGAGGGACCAGATCAATGTCCCCTAGAATGGGGTTCCCTGGAGGTACAGGCCTAAGGAAGAGGTCTGAGCATGACCATCCCGCCAGCTCACTTCCACTCTCAGGTCCCAAAGGGTGTGTCCACAGGACCTGTAGGCAGGGAGGTATGTGCGGATTCTGGAGATATACCACTGGGGTTCAAGATTCACCACTTACTGGCTGTACAATCTGGGGTAACCGACTTGATTTTGCCCTTGTTTCCTCATCTGCAAGCTGGATACAGTAATAGTACGTCTCCCCAGACCATCATGGGGATTAAATAAGCCAATCCATAGGAAACACTCAGACCAGAGCCTGGCACACAGGAAACGCTTAATAAACACTATCATTGTCATCTTGGATATGGGTTGTTTTGATCTGTGCTATCTCCCTTCTTTTAAGAAACCTCATCTGACTGTCTGAACAAATCCTGCCAGAGCCCTCTGGTTCTGGAAGTAGATGCCTCTGAAGCACTGGAGACGAGTATGTGATTCAGCCCCAGTCAATCAGTCTTCTGTTCCCCAGCCACAACAAGAGGTTCAAGGATGGGCACATGATTTGGCCCCAGCCAATCAGAGCCTTCTCTACCCCAGTCATAATAAGGTCAAGGATGGGCAAGTGACTCAGTCATAGCCAATTGGAGGCCTCTGTCACCTGACCACAGTGATAGGTTCAAGGGAGAGGCCTATGACTTGGTCCTAGTCAATGAGGTCAAGGCACATGATCTAAATGGAACTGAAGTCCTCAATGGGCTTTTACCATAACTTCCTGCATAGGTACTTGCTCATCTCTGGATGACAAGGCCTTAAAATCTATCAGACTCTTTCCCACTAAGCAGGGAGAATCCACACAGAATGAATGATAGGAAAGCAGCTGAGTGGAGAAGAGAGGAGCTCCTGAAAGTGCTTCACCTGAGGTCAAGGCTGGGACTGGATGTCTACTTAGCTACGGGGTCACTGCTTCATCAGCGGCACTGCTGTCTCTTGGAATGAAAAGAGCGGTGAGGAGTTCACAGTGCTCCTTTCCAGGGTACACTGCCTGAGGGCAGGGACTATTTTGTGGTTACTCATTCTGTAAGTACTGCTTGTAGGAGACTAAAAATGGTACATTCTCTCAGGTGGATACTTTGATCTACAGGGATGACCACCTGCCAAATCTCCCACTTGGATCTCTCCCCACCATGGTCTGATGGATCAGACTCACCCTGGACCTTGCTGTAACTCTGCCCTTCAGTGTGGGAGCAGGCTCCACCTTTCCAAGCACAGATGGCCCCTGAGTAGCCACTCCAACATGCATTTAACCTCAATGTGTGCCAGGTTCTGAGGAGGCTGTGGGGTGGACTACCTGGGTGGAAAGGGCAGCAGGCCTGTGTGTGGGTGAGCAGAGAAGATTCCAAGCAACAGTTATAAAATGTCAAATTAGATGAGTGTTATTGTCAGCCCTAGTGGGGAACCTGGTCCCAGCAGCCTGTGACAGGTCTGCAGCCTGCACCTGTTCCGTGAGGCCCCGCAGCACAGCCTGACTGCTCCCTGCCTCCCACTCAGCCCCAGCCCCCAAGGGGAGGAAAACAAACCTTCGCAACCTGCACCAACACAGAACCAAAGTAAATTACCTGTGTCAGACTTTGATTTATTCAATTACAGGAGAGCGTACAGTGCCTCTTATGCGATGTGAGGAAGGTAGCCCTCCCTCTTCCAAAAGCAATTATGAGACTTCGCGCACCATATTGTGATTCCTTAAGAGTTATCTGACAGGATTTCTCCCTCTCCATATGGCATTTGCTGTCAGTATGGAAACAAGGCTGTTATAAACGCACAGCACAGTAAACACCATGTGATTCTGACATAAGCTGTCAGCACCTCAGCTCTGTGCCTCTCCCAACTGTACAGAGGATCCCAGGCAAGAGAGCCGCTCACTGGAAGCCCAGGAAGAAATAAAAGTAATCATCTTTTTGGATTTTTCCCCAGCCTCTATAAAGATAAATGAGGCCATCTTCTGAAGAAGCACTCAAAACAAAAAGGAAATCAAAACACACTGCTTGCAGTTCATTTAAAAGTGGACAAGGAGCCAGGCGTGGTGGCACATGCCTGTAATCCCAGCACTCGGGAGGAGAATCACTGCAAGTTCGAGACCAGCCTGGGTTACCAAGTGAGCTCAAGGCCAGCCTGAACTGCATAGCTAGACCCTGTCTAAAAATGACAAAAACAAAAATAAAATAAAATAAAAGTGGACAAGGAGGCAACAGGAGGAACAGTATGAATTTGGGGATGCTCAAGTGATGGAGGAGGTGCAGACTAAGTTCTTGCAGCAAGGGCAAACTTGAGATGCAGATTCAGATGAGATGCAGATTCAGAAGTTAGCAGCATGAGGCACTCAGCCAGGCATGCTTGGAGCAGGCCCTTTCTGGTTTGTGTTAATGGCAGAGCTGGCTGCACTGAGAAACCCAGGTGGTAAGTAAGGGGCTGCCTGTAACCCCACTCCCCGCTGTGGGCTGGGGAGGAGAGCAGGAGCCTTTTCTCTCTGTCTCGCAGGCTGGGAGAAACTGCAATGCTGTAGACACAGGCACCCATGCACTACATACACATTGTACACAACTGTACACACACACATCCTGGCTTTTCTAAAACATGGATATCTTGCTTTGGGCTATGTGTTTTACTGGTATTTTCCTTCAAGCCAGAAAGAAGCTGTTATTGTGTGACATAAGGGACCATGGGGTGCCCTGTCTGGAAGTATCTACAAACCACCCAAGCATTTTAACTTTGTTCTTTTGGGCCCTTCATTAAGTCAACATTCACTTCTAAGCTCTCTTGTTTCTTGATACTAGAAGGTCCCTTTAATTTTAAGTGTCTCTGTTTAAACTTGGTGCTGGGCGTGTGACCACCGTGGCGTGCCACTAAGTAGAACTTTAAGAACGGCTTAAAGGAAATGGACAGGAGGTGGTAGATTGCTTGGGGATGGCAGGTGAGGCAGGAAGGAGCAGACACCACAGTGTTAAGTGAGAGGTTCTACAAGTAAAGGGACTTAGCTCTAACAGCAACTGACTGCACACACACATGCAGGGACAGCTGAGTCACTTCCTCTCTACCCTTCCCAGGTCCAGCAGGACACTTACCGAGTTGTCAACCAACAGAGGGCGCAAAAAGACAAGGGCCCTGTCCTCACCACCCTCACCTGGCAATGCCTGGGTGCTTTGCTTAGGCTTCCTTCCCTTGCATCTCAGTCTGTTCTCAAAAATGACCACTCCGGTCTTTACTGAGGATGCCTCTGTGGAGGAGTGCAGTCTCTGCTCTGCCTGGTAACTCTCTGTGAACTGTGTGCAGGTCATTCCCACTGTACACGTGCAGTGGTCACTCAGACAGATCATAAAGGCCTCAGTTTCTTCATCTATTGAATAGGGGAGTAAAAGTAAGTGAATTGAGTTCTTTTGCAGCGTGGAGACCTCCTCGGGTACCAGATTGAAAAAAGCAGATAATTTAGAGGGACTGGGGCCGGGTTCAGGGTCAGTTCTGGAGCTCAGTTTTAATCAGGATTCCAAAGATTTTGTTCAGTCCCAGTGAGGATTTCAAGTCTGGCATCCCCCACTCTGCCCCTAGCCCTCCTTGGTGCTAAGGCAGAGGTTGCCAAACTTTTCCATAAAGACTAGTAGTAAATGTTTTCCATAAAGACTAGTAGTAAATGTTTTAACCTTTGAAGGCCATATGGTCTCTCACAACTATTCAATGGTGCTATTGGAGTGAATGTCTCTACAGCCATCTATAAATTGCCCATGGTTATAGCTGTGTCCAATAAAACTTCATTTACAAGAACAGGTGTAGGGTCATGTTTGACTGCATGCTGATGGGTGCTTTTCCTATGCCTCTAGCCCCCTAGTGCTGTACCATATAGTGCTGGCACAGCTTCGCTGACTCTGTCTCTTTCCTGGGGCTACTGAACCCCTGGCTGTCTTGAAAGAACCCAGAAAGAGCTATGAATTGTAGCAGTCCATGTCACCTGAGCCAACAATGGAAGAAACCAGGACAGAAGTCAGAAAAGTCAGGCTCATTCCAGGCTGAGGCCAGACTCTTCCAGCGACCCCCGTAAAAAAACAAATGTCCATCAAGTCAAAAAAAAAATGGTGGCCCATTCATATGCTAGAACGGCATTCAGTAATAAAATGGCATTAAATAGCAATGCATATGGCACAAATGAGTCTCAAAAAGTATCCAAGTCAAAGAATCAGCCAGAAACAACTTGCACACAGTGGATTTCAGACATCTGAACTTCTAAAAAAGGCAAATCCATGGTGACAAAAATCAGACCAGTGGTCGGGGGAGAAGTGCGAGGAGGGGTTTGATTACAAAGGGACAGTAGGAAACTTTTGGGGGTGATAAAAATGTTCTGAATCGTGACTGTGATGGTTATATGGTCATCCGTGTTTGTCAAAGTCAACGAATAGTATACTTGAAATTGGTGGCTTTTATTGTGAGTAATAATACTTCAGTAAAGCTGATCAAAGAAAAAAAGAAAGGAAATTGAAGTCTTACTACCTGAATTCTCCAAGTTTGTTTCCTCAAGAAAATCCTAATTGTGGACTCATTCAAGAATAGCATTGCTCCAAGTCGGGCCACGTGAGTGTCACGTGGGAGCCTGCAGGAAATGCAAACTCCTGGGTCCCACTCTGAGCTCAGTGAATCCAATTTATCCTAGTGGAACCCTAGGAACCAGGCTCCAGTGCGTTTTAGCCCATTCTCCCAACTGTCTGAGGGAAAGCACCAGTTTCTCAACTTTCCAACCCATCGTGGACTGACCCTTTTGTAAAACACACACCCCTCACAACTTGCCCTGCCATCTGACAACACCCAATTGCTCTAAGACCTGCTGTAGGAGACGAGGTGCCTGATCATACATCTAGATGCCATAGCCACGTCTAATGGCTGTCGGGCCTCTCTGAGTGTTTCTGCACTTAGCACTGAAAGCAAAGCGAGGGCACGGGCCACACTGTGAACAGTGCCGCTCTCAAAACAAAAGCTGGTTTGGGTCTTGTGCTTCTTTCTTAGGACAGCCCCTCCTTCCCCTACCTGCAGTAATTCTCTGGATGAGGCCAGCCCCAACCTTAGAAAAGGTATGGAGCCCGGGCTTTAATAATCCGAATCTTTCCTTAACCTTTTACTGGTATTTTTCTCTCTCTGAGGACCTACCCTGTGGTCCTGTGGACAGACCCTATCAGAGAATGAAACCTAAACTACAGAAAGCAGAGGAACAGTGTCTCCATGATGTCGAAGGCCAGAACCCAGCCATACCTGAAGCCATGAGATTTTACCCTTGACCTTTTCAGTTACATAAACCAAGAGATTTCCTTTTATCCTTAAGCTAATTTGATCTGGGATTGAGCTAGTTACAACCAAAAAATGCACCCGACTAATAAGTCTTTTGGCCTTAAAGAATATTTGGGAGACTCAAAATGAAAAACCCAGGGCTTTGCAAAAAGTGAAGTGCTCTACTGTCATCACCACAGCCAGCTGCTGCAGTATCCACAAGGATTTCTTTCCTTCTCCCTCCACCACCAAACAGGACCCTCTCGGAGTTTCCAGAAAGTGTGTTCCCAGCATCCCAGAAACACCAAAGCGCTCCCCATCCTGTCTGTATCTCGGAGGCAAGCGGGGCTGCCGTGTTTGGGTGAGGACTTTTCCAGAGCTAGGACAGACTGTGGGGGTCTGAATCTCACCACTCAGGGCGATTTCAGTAATGTCTACGGGTTCGTTTGTTTTGCACAACTGGAGGATTTCTGTGCAGAGGCCAGTGATGCAACCAGTCCTCCCACCGTACCGAGTCCCCTATAACACAGAATTATCTGGCCCCACATGGCAATAGCGGCATGATGCTTGAGCAGCTGGGGTTGCTGTGCAGTCTTGGGCAGCCCCTTTCGCCTGAGCCCAGCCGCCTCACACTGAAAATGGGCAACAGAATTAGCCCGCTGCTGCCAAGAACTAATAGCAGCACAGGAGCACCTGGCCTGGTCTCAGCACACTGCCGGACCTAAACATACAGTGGTTACTTGAACAGATCATGAATGCCCTACAAGACTGGAGAAATGATGGCTTTCCCTTCTCTGAAGACTCAGAGATAATGGGATGTGGCCAGTGTAAGGGGGGCTCGACTCCCATCACTACAGAAGCTCTACATCTGTGAGCCACTGGACTTTGCGCCCTGGGAGGGCCTGGGAGGGCCTGGGAGGGCTCTGAGGGCAGCTCTGCCTTTTGTGGAGCCCGTCTCTCTGAAAGAAGCCACATGTATCCCAACAGCACATGCCTGAGGTTAAAATCTCACAACCCAGGCAATTCCTTCTAGACTCATAACCCCCAGTAGACTTGGAAACAGGAATGATATTGATAGTGAAGATAAATAAATGCTGTCATTGTTTTCATTCTTTTCGAGTGACATGAAATGGGAACATACTTTCTTAATTAAGAGTCTGTGGTATGTGGATGCTTGGAGGGCAACCAGATCTCCCCCAACAAAAGGCCAGAACACAGGCAGCAAGGACAGCGTGGCTCCCCTGAAATGGCCACAAAACCCCAGGAAAGCAAGGCTGCCCTGCCCGCCCCGTCGACTCTCTTGGAGAGCTGGCGTCAGTCGCTATGGAGGGGAGCGAGGTGCAGCCATGGCTGAGGGCGCAGGAGGGGTGACCGTGACCGAAACCTGCTTGGGACTGTTTTCATTGTTGCCCTAGGCACTCCTTGAACTTGGGCCAAGGAAAACGCACGTTGCATTTCAGAAATAAGAGCAAGAACGAAATGCAACTTCCTGAGGAAATGGAAATGCTAACACCGGAGCCCTTGGAAATGAAACCACATGTTTATGGTAAATGGTGGTGGTGGGGCTCCAAAAGTGACTCCTGCGGACATCTCTACTAACTGGAAGCCCATTTCATTTCATTTGATTCTATTTAACTTTGCTTCCCCAAAATGACAGGTCACTGTTGCTGGTGTGTGTGTGTGTGTAGGGGGGTGCAGTTCTTGATGGAACCTAAAATAATACAGGAAACATGTGAGGAGATGGGATTAAAGGCCTCGAGGCCTCTGCTCTGCCTTATTCCAGGTCTGAAACAATAAACAGAAAAAGTGATTTCCAATCAGCTTTCTCTTAAAAATTCCTGCCAAAGCTGGAAAAAACAATCGGGTGTTTGCTCTGAGGAAAGAGCCCTCTGACGTTTGAAAGGCAAGATAGCATCGTGGATAAGGGCAATTCCTCACAGTCCGCCTCTTGTTAAGGAACAGGAGAGGAAAAGGGAAACATTTGGTATTTGGTTAGCAACAGCTGAGTGGGTTCCGATTACTTCAAGAAAGATGTTTTTATGTGAAAAAAAATGGCATACGACCTATCGCACAAACACGCCCAAACCAAGCCCCACCTTCCTGTGCCTCCTGCCTCTGTCATTTTGATCTCCAGTTTTACTAATGTCTTGTGCTTGTCAAATATCCCTGCAGCATCAAACACACACAGCTGAGGTCTTACAAGGTTGGTGGCACCTGGACAAGTCATGTATCAAAACCACCGAGGTGTAGGGTGTTTGGCTGCCAGGCAGACGAGGGAGCAGAGAGAGGAAGGTGGTGGTCTGTGGATCTGCGGGTGGAAGGGGGAGAGCGGAACTGAGGATGCTGATGTGAGATTCAGTGCAGCAAGCCCTCTGATGAGGATCCAGGTCTCCAGCTCGAGCCCCTACAAGGTAGACAAGGAGGTACCTAGGAGTCTGAGAAGGGGCAGGAAGATGAGACAGACAGGGTTTGGGACACGTGCTGACACCATGGGGCCCGCTGCAACAACGGGGCCCAGGGTCACACAGTGACCTTTCCCTTATCCTTAAGGCCAAGAAAAGCAAAGAACTCACATGGCTCCTGGTAGTAGAAATGGGATAAAGAACTGGGTGAGTAAATGGAAGGGGAAGTAGATAGAGGGAACACACAGGGCCACCAGCCAGGGCATCTAGGTGCCGGGCAGCATCAGGTGGAGAAAAGCTGAGGACAGAGTTGGGACCTACGGTCCAGGCTTGACTCTCAGCTGCTGTCTCTAAATGACAGGACTGAATGAGAGGCTCCTCTGCCCAAACGCCCCGCCATCTCTGACTGCAAACCTGGCTTCTATGCTCCTGTGCCAGCACAGTGAGGACATGTCAGCAGTGAAGTCACAGGAGAACGGGCACCTGGTACCTTACAGTGTTGCTTCCTTAAAATGCTGGGGTGGAGGAGAGAAAACACACTGAGGCATGACCTGTGCTTGTTTCTATTTTTGTAGATGCTTAGGTTTTTATAAATGAAAGAAAACAGCAATTCTAAAAACACAGCTGCAAAATCACTGCAGAGCCTGGAAAGCAAAGGACTGTGACGGCCAGACATCCTCTTTGTGTGCAGGGGCCAGTGATGCAAGGGTGCTCGGAACTCTGTGTTTTCACCCTGTGCAGCCTAAGGCAGAACCTCCAGTGATCCGGGACCAGGCCTAGCGTGGGGTAGACCTCCTGGGTTGGTGGTGCAAGGCCTCTCTCACCTGTGTTCTGCTTATAACCATCCTGGGGACACCACCCACTTAAGAGGACATTCTTTCTAGAGCTCCCTTTCCTTTTTAAAAAGAAATTTCTGTACGCATGCATGCAGTTTTAGAAACCACAATAGCCAGGCCACACCCTGATGCAGGAAATCAGCTTTGGGGATGGCATCTGTGTTTTCCTTCCCAGGTGATTCTGATGCTGTAGGTCCTGCCACCACTGTGTCCCCAGAGCCCAGAACAGTGCCAGGTCTGAGCAGGGTGCAGGTGTATATGTAAAACAAACGAACAGATCAATGTGATGGGGGAGAGGTGTGGTGTGGTCCCAAACCTTAGGCCCACATTCCCTTAATGTGCCCCTCACAGTCAGTCTGCCAGAAATGAGGGTCTCCCTGAAGCACTGGAGGTCAGCCCCTAATGTGGCTACTGTCCAAAGGCAATAAAGGGGCCAACTAGGCTCCTTGGGCTTCAGGCGCCAGGGCTGAGGCAAGGCTGGGCCAAGTTGCAGCCTGCAGTTGAGGTTGCAGCAGTCTAAACCCAGGCCCTGCCAGGCCTGCAGCTCTCAGAAAAGCATACTAGGGCAAGGAGCTGTACTTTGCCTCAAGCTCCACCTTTTGACCCTGTATGACCTCGGCCCCTAATGATCTCTGGACCCTACTTGTATAAAGTGATGACACTGGACCAGGGAGATAGCTCAGTGGCACAGCACCTGCCTGGCAAGTGCAAGGTCCTGAGTTCAATTTCTGATGCCCCCCCAAAATTTTTTAAAACATGATGACATTGTCCTTGTATAAAATGAGGCTGATGAACAAGGGGAATGAAAATGGAAGGCTGTGAGTTTGGCAGAGTAGAGACATCAGAGGACACGTGGCCTTTCTCCACCAACAGAGTCCCCAGTAGGATTTACCAGCTGTGGTATCTTCCGGCCCACCCACCCACCTTTCTCCGTCATTCACATGCAAGTATGAGTTTAAACGCAGCACTTCCCAAAGGCCTGGGGTGCCAAGAGGTGCTGGCTTCCATTTCAGGCCAGGCAGTTTGCTGCCTAGCCTGAGGGTAGTTACAGCCCTCTCAATGCCTCAGTCCCTCTGAAGCAGCTAGGGTTTACCTTTGCATGACAATGCCCTCACCGTACTGCCAGCTGCCCAGGCCTGTCAGGAGTGAGCGGGCGGTTGGGGCTCTAAGGTCTCAAACTGGGCCCACCTTGCCTTTCAGGGCCAAGGCCTGGCTTCACCTGGAGCTATGAGCTAATAAAGCACAAGCCACAAGAAGGCGGGGCCAGGAAGTGCCGGAGCAAGCCCCAGGCCAAAGCAAATAGCAGCCTGTGCGCAGACCTGGCTGTCCTGCCCATCCCTGACGGGACGGCCCCGCTTCTTCCTGGGCCACTGGCCAGGGTCGAGTGAGGCTCACAGCTGTGCTGACCAAAAGCAGCGTGAGCAGTGAACTTCTGGGAAGGTGGAGGCGATGATTATCTCCTGATGTCGTGTTGTCTCCGGGTCCGGAGTCCTCTAGCCACTCCCAGCCCTCTGGACGTGATTCCCACCCAGAGCTCAGCCAGCCCAAGTCTGCACTCTCAGGGCAAGCACTTGGCCTCAGAACATTCCGGCTCTTCCCAACACTGCAGCATAGAGGCTAGTCTTACTTTGAAACGAAGCCTGTCTTTCTGTGACAGCATCCCTTGGCCCTCATTTTTGGGATGCAAAGGACAAATGTTGGGAGGCTACTATTCCCTGGACTCTTCTGTCAGATAAGCCTCCAGTTCCCCCAGCCTGCCACGGCACCACACCCAGACTCTGTTTCCCCAAGGGATACAGTGCTGTGGGTTTGGCCTGCTGGAACCCTACCCGGATCTTTGGTGATTAAATGTCAAACTACGTCAAGCCCTTCCCTTTTTGCTTAGCCGGGCCCTAGTCTCGTGGGGGGCAGAATTTGCTAATGAGGGAGAAGGGGTGCATTCACAGGCATACAGAGCTCACCTGGCGCCCAATTCCAGACACAAAGTGTGTGTGTGTGTGTGTGGACGGGGGAAGGCATGGTGCTTTAGCAGGAAGTAGCACAGGGAAAGCTGGGGCTTATACCCAGGCCCTGCTTAGCAGAGCTACAGCTCATTGCTGTTAGGATTTTAGTAATGGATTTTTATAGTTTGGCGGGGCTGGCAGTTTTCAGAAAGAGATGACTTTGTGGTCTGACAGTGGCACTTGGCATATTATAATAATAACAAAGACAAGCAACAGCTGCTGACATGATGGGGTACTGCATGCCAGACATCGTGCTAGGCATTACATATGCTTGTCTCATGCAACCCTCCCAGCTCCCTCTGTAGCAGGTGCTATGCTCAGGCTATATTTTAGATGCTTAGAACTGAGGGCTTGAGAAGGAACCAGGCCAAGATCATGGAGCAAGTAGGAGGCAACACTGGGGTTTGAACTCAACTCCTGCTGACAGGATCCTCAGGATCCTCGGCAGCAGCAGTCAAAGACTTGCGGGACTGAGAGGTGGGTGTCAGCACACCAAGGGCACCATGTGGCAACCTCCACGGAGGAGGGCAGGTACCCCTGTAGCCTTGGTGTCCTGATGGCCTCAGCATTATTCCATTTCCCCAGGTACAGGCTGTTTTGCCTTCTGAGTCTAGGGGCTCCAGCCTCAAGGAGATGAGGTCTGCAGAAGCATGGCTGCCACTTCCACCAGCTGGGCCAGCCAGAATGATTCAGAATACCCCTCTCTGTAATCCTCCTCCAGAAAGCTGGACCTTAGGTGCTACCTGACTCCTTCAGCTCTGTGACCCCCACTGCACATGTGTCGAGTAACTTATGTGCTGTCTCTTGCCTTTGGCTGCTGTCCTAAGACTTAGCTTTGCTTCCTCAGCTGAGCTGTAAATTCTCTGAGTTGTAAATTCTCTCTCCACCACCACCCCCAGAGCCTCCCCTGTAAAGGCCAGGACAGTCTAGACACTTATGAGGTCACCAATAAATATACGATTGATTAAAGCAGGAGCAGCCATGAGAAAAGTTATTCACCAGGACCCTGTTTACACTTCTTTTGTCCAAACAAATCTGTTGCTCCTTTAAGGGAGAGTCTCAAAGTCCCTGGTGTCCAGAAGTAAATGCTTGGCTTGAACAGGGTGTTGGAACTGCATTTCATAGCACATTCCTGTGCTGGGACCTACATGGAGGCAAGTCCTTAAGCCAACAGGACAGGAGTCCAAACAGGGCTACAGCAGGGACCAGGCTGTCTTGCACCTCACACATCCCAGCACCCAATATAGAGCCAGGCCCAGAGCCAATGAGCAAATGAATGAACAGATTAATGAGCAGTGCATAAGTGGCTAGCTGACGGCTATGTTCTAACATACATGTTTCCAAATTTCTTCCTGCACCAGGCCAGACAGGATCTGCCTCACAGGAAATGGAGTCCCCGTGATGTGACTAGGGAGTGGCTGAGGACAAGTTCTTTAATAAAATTCAAAGGCTCTCACTCAAGGGTCCTACCCAGGTCTGGCACGTAGACCCTCACTGAGACGTTTCCAAACTCCCTCCCAGGACCTGGCATTTTATACTCCATGAGGCAGAGCCGCCTCTGTCAGCCTGAGGCTTATGATCAATGCCACACAGGTGTCTCATATAAATCTCCAAGGGCCCTCTCTGTGTGGAGCCAAGTAGATGCTTTTAATCATCAAGAAGGAAAAAAAAAAGCAAAATGCCTCATGTATTTTCATTTTTATCTAAGTAAAAGAGCACAATCAATTTGTCAGCGTGCAGTACCACTTCGTGCCAAATACCACTTATTTTGAACTAAAGCTTTCTCAGCTACACAAATACAGAAGAGATGCACACAGAACCCAAAACACATGCTTTTCTTTGCTGCTTTATTTCTTTTTTAAGAGTCCCACGTATCTCATAACTGTCTAGACCCTGTAAGCACCATCACAGCCTGGAGCACTGCTCTCTGTTAATACTTCTCCTCCCTCTGACTGCCAGACTTGAGACAGACGTTTTCACAGACACTTAACTGATGTAAAAAGCCAATAGGTACCCTTCTCAGTTATTTAGCACAAGACAAATAATGGGAAAAAGAAAAACAAATGAGTGGGACAACTGAAGAATACAATTACGGAGAAACCCCTATGTCTAACTGGTCTAAAAACGTAACTCATAACGGCTGTTTGTTTTAAATTATTCCCTGCCAAGAACAATGTTGAGATGATTGAAAAATTCCAAGCTGGAGCCTCCAATGCTTACTTATTTTTCCTTCTGAGCACCTGGTGGCACGCAGAGGAGCTTCGCTCAGACACTGCAATAACAGGCACAGACAAACTCTAAGCTCCCCATATTCAGCCTGCCTCCCCCAAAGTCCTCCAAGGATGCCTTCACGGAGGCTGGATTCCGAAAGGTCAGGCTGTGACTGTGTCTTGTACTAGATGAGTCAGGACCAGTTAAAGTGGGTGGCTGGTGCTCAGCGGAGGGAAGCAGAGATCTTTGCAGACAGGGTCCTTATATGGGGTCAGGAGCTGACCAACCTGGACCTAATATGGCTGAAAACAAATGCAGAAGATGCACTACATGGTCCAAGCAGCCATCACCGACAGGAAACACTCGAGGCACCCAGTTTGTCCCCAAGGTGGCTGAGAACTTCCTGTTCACTGTGGAAGGACAGCTCACATATGTTGTTCGAAGTTGGCATTAAGCCACAGGTGCCAATACGGTGCCCTGATCCTCTGGTCCAGACCAAAGCAGTTGTGGGGTTCCTCCCCATAAGAGAATTCATCTGGGCCCAACTGCCTTCTGACTGCTGGTTACCTCAGTGTCTAGTCCCTTCCTGCTGGCACCAGGCTTGCTCAGCTTATTTTGCCAGGGATGGATTTTTTTTTTTTCTCCTTCCCTTTAAGCTTCATTTACTGAACACCTGTACTTCATGGCCAGTACAGTGCTAGGCCCAAAGGACCAAGTGATCAGCAATAACATCCACCAGCCCTGCCCAAGAGCTTGGTCTAGCTCTGGATTCTTCCCTGCCACCAACCTAGAACTCTACAAGGGTGAGGTGGTAGAGAGGCAAGGGCATGAAGCCATTGGTAAACCACCTGGAGTCATCCCACCTCCATCCCTGAGACAGAAACAAGTGGTTGTCTCCCAATAGTCTTCTATAGTAGTAGATCTCCTGGTAGACACATGACCACCCCAAAAGAAACACTACATTTCCTAGTCACCTCTGCAGCTAAATGTGGTTCGGGGCATAGTCTTGACCAATGAAATGTAAGCAGCAGTAATATGTCCATGTTAGTTCTGGGTTATACCCACACACAGACTAGAATGCAGATAAGTAGGGCCATCTTGGGCCATATCAATGGGAGCCACATCCAAAGGCCAGAATGAGCCTGAGAACAGAATGACCCTGAGAACAGAATGACCACATAGACAGCTTCCATAACATACCTAAACCCTACCCCACTCTAGTTTTTGAGAATGAAATAAGCTTTTACCTTGTCAAAACTAGAGTATATGTATATGTGGGGGGGTTGTTATAGCAGCTGGACCTATATTACACCTGCCCAACCATATATTAGCTGCATGACCATCCAGCAGACTTACTTTCTTGGTCCTAAAGTGAAGATAATAATAGGACCCACCTCACCGATATAGACAAAGTTGTTTAACACAGTGCCTGGGACATGGCAGGTCCTTAGTAAATAGAATCTGTTCACTAAGATTGTAAAGAGAAGCCACCAGACATTTTTGCAAAAATCTCCTATATCTACATTCTTCACTTGTGTACCAAGAGAGAGCTGGAGCACAAACTGCACATAAGGGATTACCTATAACCGAATATTTATCCACTTGCATCTCATCTATTAACTCTGGACAGTTTCAGACACTCTTTTGCCTGAAGCAGGAGCCCCAGATATAGCTTTAAATGCAGCGTACCCACCTACTTCCCTCAGTCTGACCCACGGTGCTGAAATAGGTCACATGTTCCTCAGGCAGCTCCCTGCACCTGAACAAACATAGGACCAATTCCCTGGTGGAAGGAAGGTCACCAAACGTCAGTTCTCAAGGTAGTGACACAACATGCTGAATATTTTTCCTCCCCGTGGAACACTATTTAGTCTTCCTTCCCTACAATATCCTGGGTCATCTACATTGAAAGAACATTTCATTAAGAGTTATGGTTTCAATGCTAGAAGGTTCTGAAATCAACAGAACCGTTTCTGTGGTATCACACATAAAATAAACACTCTGGTTCCAGGAACTCAAGGCAACACATTAGGAATCACATTTGTTTTCTCAAGATGCAAGAGTTGTGCAAGACTGCCCTTATTCTGGCCATGTCCAGAATCAAGTGTCCTGGGATTCCCCAAGGGCATGGGTAAAGGTGATGTGGAACTTGCCACACTAGTGCCCAAGATGACATTGACTTTACTAACAAGGGATAGGCAAGCTGGTGTTATACATGCACCAAGGGCCCATATATCCAGGTGGTATCTGACTGCAGGCTATAGTTTTATTTACATGGTTAATGTCACAATTGTTATGGGGGCTATTAAAGGCTACCTAAGAACTGATACTTAACTTGTTTAAATATTGACTATTCCTCCTTATAGCATCATGATCTCTAATGAGCACAGAGCAGTGAGCAAGAACAGCCTATAGCTAGTACCCACATTTCCCAAGGGCAAGGCCACCTTTCAGTTCTGAACCTATGAACAGGCCCCTAGCCAGGGCTGCTTCCCCTCTAATGGGCATTCAACACAGGTGTCCTGTGAACTCTGCTTGGTTGATTGCTTGATCAACTTCAACCTAGAATTGGAGCAGAGTCCTGGCCTGTCTCATTCATACCTATATATCCTAGAACCAAGAGCAAGCAAGGGCTGGCACACAGCAAGTGCTCAAAGATGAATGAATGAGTGGAAGGATGGATGGATGGATGAATGGTGGTTGGGACCTGCTGAATAAGAGGATAGTTTCATTTATGATAAAGAAGATGAGGCCTCCTATGTGGGAAGTTAGAGAAGAGTGAAGGCCACATACTGATGGATGCATACGGTGTCCACTCAGGCTCATGCAGAATACTCAGACACTCACCCGCCATGAGCTGCCTGCTCCCTCCTTCTGTTCTCTCACTTAGTTCCACATGGATGGAGATAACCGCCTAGTCTTGCTGGCCAGAGACCAGCATCAGAGAGAAGCTGCTTATTGGGGCCCAAAGCCCACTGTCCACCTGATGAGGCTGGAGCCCACCTGGCCAGGAAGCCTCCCAGAGGCCTCTGCTGTCCCAGAGAGACTCATCTTTGGAAACTGGGAAAGCAAGGGAGGCAACATGCACCTCCCTCAACAGGAAACCACTGTGAGCACCAGCGAAGCAGTGATGCCGCAGGCCCAGACACACACAGGGGGCCCTCTCAGGCAGGGAGACTCATTCCCAGGCTTTCCAGCATCCCCCATGGGGCCTGGGAATAGCACACAATCCAGAGCACAGGGCCTGGGCCAGCGCAGAGGAAGAAGATAAGGCATGGGGAGCTGGGGGAGGGTGGACAGTCCATCTTCTCCTAACTTAGCTTCAGAGAATTAGTGCAGAGCTGCAAGAAGGGTACCTTACCACTCAGGCTGTGGCCTAAACTCTGCAAGCACCCTAGACAACATCCTACCAGGGGCCTGGTATGCCACGCTGAGGGAAGACAAAGGAGTCACCAGAGACAGGCTCTGCACCCAAGAATGGGACACAAGCTTCCACAGAGGAACCATGAGACATAAGAAGTTTTACTAAATGGCAGAGCCCATTAGCCTCCCTCAGCCTCCCAGAGATCCCCTCCACATTCCTTTTAGCCACTTGGCCAGGTACCCACTGTGACATCACCAGGAACCCAAATCTGCTCTGGACTCCTTGAGGGACTTGCGGCATAAACCCAAACCTCTGCCCTGAGAATCTCATCCTCATTCCAGAAACACAGACACTGCAAACATTTAAAGATTCTAAACATTGTAGATCCCATGCAACACCCACATTCAGCATGTGAAGAGCAGAGAGGGCAGGGAGGCAGGTCAAGGCACACCAATGGCTGCCCTATGAGATGCTGTCTTCACTTAGTTCAACTTTACAAAACAATTATCCTCCCTGGCAGCTGGGGCCTCAGTAACTGGGGCCACAGCAGCCAGGCCAGGCTGCCACATGCAGTATAGACATCTCTGCTGAGGGAAGCTCCTTGGATGTTTGGTTTGATTTCTGCCCTTGGTTGGCCAGCCCTACCAGGCTGGGATTCCATTTCCCTTCTACATTAAAGAGCCAGAAATGCTACCAGATTGGCTGTATCAACCTACAGCTGCTCTGCTGGGCCAAGCTGGGCCAAGCTGGGCCAAGCTGGGCCAAGCATTTCTTTTTTTTTTTTTGCGGTACAGGGATTGAACTCAGGACCTTGCACTTGCCAGGCAGGCGCTTATACCACTGAGCTATATCCCCAGCCCCGGGCCAAGCATTTATGGAGAGAAAATGGTTCCTGGAAAACAGCCATAGTTCATCTGAGTTATTGGGGTGAACAGGAGATAGGGATGCCCTGAACTGGGACAGATTCCTCTTAAGTGTACACACTACCCCAAACCCAGCACAAGAAGCCTTGTTCCAAGAAGCCTTGTTGGACCCCACCCTCCTCAATCTCTGGGCTCCTGCACGCTCTGCAATTACCCCTCTGCTGCAACTGGGAGGGCCCAAACAGTGAAAGGACACAGGGTATGTTATGGACTAACTTGTTCCCAAGCCCCAAATCCATATGATGAAGGCTTAACCCCTAAGGTGACTGCATTTGGATACAGGGTCTTTGGGAGGCAGTTAAGATTACAGGAGGTCACAGAGGTGATACCCTAATCTACTAGGGGCTGATATCATTAGGAGAAGAAGAGATACCAGAGAGCTCAGAGGAAAGGCCATGTGAGAACACAGCAAGCAAGTGACCCTCTGCAAGCCAGAATGAGAGGCCTCACCAGAAACCAACCCTGAAGTCACCTTGATCCCAGCCTTCCAGCCTCCAGCATTGTAAGGAAACAAATTTTAGCTGTTGAAGGTCCCCAGTCAGTAGTATTTTGGTACAGCAGCCCTGCCTGAGTAATGCAAGGTAGATGATCAAGAGTGAGGTGTAAGGCTTGGTTCTGCCATTTCAAGCTTGGTGACTAAGGACTAATTACTTAGCCTCAGCTTCCTGGTTTGTAATCTGGGGCTAGTAACTCCTTCTGCCTTGTTGGCTTCCCAGAGAGGCCTGTGGAGGAGAAGGGATGAGAGCACAGACGGGATTGTCACTGGGAGAGGGGAATACACCATGACTCCCCCAGCACCTGGGGCCTGCGGGCCAGTGGAGAAGGAGGCCAGGCTGCAGGACAGGAGAGGCTGGATAGGAAATGCATATGGTTCAATCCTGCCCCCCACTCAATACCCAGCTGATGCTAGGCAAATCACGAGCAGCCCTGGCTGCTCCCCAAGCACCATTATTCCATGTCCCCAGCTGTTGATCCAGGTTTCCTGTTCCTCATGGGAAGCAGTCAGGAACAATCACAGTACCCAGGCCAGGGCCAACCGGGCTGCTGGGTGGTCACCTCAGAACACTACCCTTGCCTTCATCCACTGTGACCCAGAAACTCTGGTGCTTGGCGGGAACTCACACAAGCCAGCCCTTTGCTCTCCCCTCATTGCACAGAGGCACAGTCACCAGGGACTCTGGAGAGAGGAGTAGAGCTATCTTGGGCCATCTGTGGTGCCATCCAAGGCTCACTGAGGCTGCTCCTCCTTGGTGTGATGGACACAACCTCTCCAAGAGGACCAGGATCCGCTCAGCAGCTATCGCCCAGCTGGCTCAGGAAGCTGCTTCCATATGCATCTATTATGGTTTGTGTCTAGATGTCCTCCCGAAGCCTCATGCAGTCATGGGATGGGCTTCTAGAGTTTATGATTGATTCAGGGTCCAATGCTGGGATTATGGGTGTGAGTGCTACATCTGCCCTGGGGCAGAGAGCCTGCATACAATATAAGGGAGGGGATCATCTTGCTCTCTGCTGTTCTTCCCTTTTTGCTCTTGTTGCTTTTGCTGTTTTACTCTGCGTTGAACTGTTGCCCTCTGCCATGTGCCACTCTACCTTGGAGCCAGCTGAGTATGGACTGAAATCTTCACAAATTGTGAGGTAAATAAATCTTTCCTTCCTTAATTTTGGGCAGCAAGTTTTTTGTCTCAGCAATGAGGGAAAAGTAACCAAGACAGCATCCAAAATCCAGTCCCAAATAGGGCCCAAGCAGCCATGTCAAGAAGTATGCTGCCCACTCATGACAATGGCGGAGCCCTACACACAAACAGGGCATGTAGTGTGTGCAAAGGGCGGGGTTTAGCCCATGGCCAAGAGAGCCAGCAGTAGCATGAGGTGGAGAGTGAACACAGGGGCACCTGCTTGCCTGGAAAGAGACTCACACAGAGCTGTAAATGGAAGAGCCAGCAAACCTGAATTTGAGCTTCCATAACTATTGCTAAACGAACTTCAGTCAGACTCTCTCTGGCACCTGGATTCAAGTCTCTTGCAGGCAGCCAAGCCAACAGTAATCCAGATTTATGCTTTCCCCAAGCAGTGGGAACTAAAGAGGCAGCCAGTGAGTCTGCTTTATCTTTGGAGCATGTATAAACTTTACCTGCATTTACAGTCAAATCACTATTCCTTACCTAGCCCTGCACTGTCATCCAAAAGAAGGAAAAACATCACTTCTACACCATTGCCTTGGAGAGAGCAAAGTGTCTGATATCACTTCATGCTGCGTAGACTTGAGGCCCTGGTGGCCCCATCCCTTCCACACCTCATGGTTGTTCACAATTGTTCCTTTCCTAGTCTGGGCTTTATCCGCCTACTGTGCTTCTGTAGTTGTAGATGCTTTCTGTCTTCCTTGACAGTGCTATACAGATACCAGAGAAAAGTTCAGCACTGGTAGGTTGCTAAGGAAAGGGTAGACAGAGAAAATTTTGGTAAAATAAAGCCTTTTTCCCTTTGTCAGTTTTCTGAAGAGTTCCCATGGAAGCAGACAAATTCTCCTATAGACACTGTTGGAAAAGGAATAAAAAGGATCAATAGTGGCCTGGGCTAAGCCTGATGGAGGCTGAAACACACGGAGGGTTATGGTTTGGTTTTATTGTTGTTTTTATTTTTGATAGATTTTTTTTCTAGTCTAGGCTCTTCCCTGTTGATCTGGGGGGAGGGGCACAAATAGAGTTCAATGAAAGAGAAAGAGCTGGAACAGCCCAAAATTTGTTTAGGCAATGCTGGGACTAAAAATCCAGGCATAACTAAGGGGATCCTCTTACTGGACCTCAGATTAAAAAAATGGGACTATAGTTAGTCCAACCTTGAAAATCAGTCAAAATTCTGCAAATCAAGAAAGTATGAGTAATATAAATAAGGTCTGAAGTCCAGGGCTTACAGCCATATAAGGGCATTAACAGCAGTGGAAAGGTATAAGGCAGCAACCAGTAGAAGCTATGGGAAAGTACAGGCACAGATGAGGCACAGAGCTCAGCTGTCCAGTCCTAACATGGTTCCTGGCGGCAGAAATCATGCTTAGCAGAAAAATTCTGAACCAAATATTCACAAGTAGGATTACAGATGCATCTCGATTTAGGATTAGATCTCAGTAAACCCATTGTAAGCTGAAAATGCATTTAACACACCTAACAAACTGACTATCACAATGTAGCTTAGACTATCTTAAATATTCTCAGTGCACATACATTAACCATTAATCCACAGTTAAGTATGGAGAGAGTATTATAATATATAATCACTAGCTTGGGAAAAGATTAAAGTTCAAAATTTAAAGTATCATTTCTACTAAATGCATATCAATTTTGCATTACTGTCAAGTAAAAAAGTTATGTCTAACTGCTGCAATTTGGGGAGTCATATGTGTGTTCCCTGGAAAACGTTTTCTAAAAAGTAAAATTCTAGCCAGAGACTCTGATTCTGCGAAGCCTTGTACTCTCTGCTCTAGGTTTCCTCAAAGACAATTAACTTTTCATCTAACTGTGGAAAAGGATACACAGGCAAGGCAGTTTTCATTTTGTCTTTTTTTTGAGTTTGCCTTCTGCATCCAGAGAATTTCTGCTTTGTGTAAGACCATTATATAATGTCACACCATACCTAACAGAATCTGTTCTTTTCTTTGTCCTTTAGTCTGGATAAAGCATTTTTACTGTTGCTAGTCTTTTGTTTCATAGAGCTGGGTTGTAATATCCCTGTTGATCAGGAGGTGTCACTGTCTAACAGGATGAGCATAAATTCAGTACATATTGACAATTCTTCCAGATCAGGGTTCATAGGCCTGCAGCATAGGTTAGTACCTTCTTTATCTGTTCTCTAGACTTAAAAGTTTCTGTGTTGACTTATCTTAGAATGAAAGAAAATTATAGCAGTAGGTGATCTTCAGAGATCAGGACTTGCTATTTTACAAAGACTATCTTTTTAAGTCTCACTATTTTATTGTCTTTTTCTTCCATCTACTCAGTGAGTCTCAAACTTTATGGACTCAGGACACTCCTAAAAATTATCAAAGACCTCAAACAACTTTTGTTTATGGGGGATTATACCTCCTAGTATTTTCCATATTAGAAAACAGAATTATCCTATGGCCCACCAGTTCCCCAAAAGAAATGAAATCAGTACAAGGTATAGACATCTGCACCCCTATGTTCATTGCAGCATTATTCAATAGCTATAATGTAGAGATAAACTGTTTGCCAATAAGCAAATGGACAGAGGTATTGTGGTATGTATATACAAAAAATATATATATACAAAGGAGATCCTGTCATTTGCAGCAACATAGATAAACCTGGAAGCTATTATGCTAAATGAATGAGCCAGACACACATACACAACTCCTGGATTATCTGGCTTATATACAGAGACTTTTTCCTTTTTAAAAAAAATCTCAAATACACAGAAATAGAGAATTAGAATAATAGTTGCCAAGGGCATGGCCAAGAGGAGATGAAGAGAGAGAAGCCAAAGAGTATAAAGTTGTAGTTATCCTCAGATAATATTATATTATATAATGGAAATCTGCTAGCAGAGTGTAAAGTTTAGGTGCTCTTACCACACACACACTGAGAGGGATGGTTATGCTGATTTGTTTGACTGTGGTAATTATTTCACTATGTATGTAGCAAGACATGTTATAAGCCTTAAATTTAGACAATAAAAATATTCTTAAAACAGGGAAATCCTTGACAACATATATATTTCAGAATTCAGGACACAGATTTTAGCAATATAATCTGTACAAAAGCCACAATTATCAGGCATACTAAAATTAACCACATAATATTTCCACAGAAAAATGAATGGACGTTCACATTAAAGTTTAAGCGGCCTCAAAAAAAATTTGAGAAAATTTAAAACACAAGCACATACTCCACAGATTGTCACAGTGATAATGTCATCACATATCAAGAAAGCCCTGGAAGGCTCTGCTGTACATTCATGAGATAGAGGGAAAGGGCAAATACCATTACTATGAATTATGAAAACAGCTTTTCCCTCCCTGAAAGATCCCAGGGAAGCCTGAGGGTCCTGGCTGGCATTTGGAAACTGCTGCTCTATTAGCCTGGAAGTTATGCTATCTGATCTTAAGAAATCCAAAGTTAACCAACATCTTTACTTTCCTTCCAAAAACAGTAAAAGGAGTTTAGCCAGCTTTAATTCGGATGACTCTCTCCCAGCTTACACATTCTAGTTGACAAGTATCTTAGTTCTATCTTGTTTTTTTAATCCCCCACTAGGACACATTATTCTATGCAACTGGCATTTGTTTCAACACAGTCAAATATTTACTAAAATTTTTGTACTCATTTCATTCTTACCCTCAGGCCTTTATCTGACACAATACTTTCTCCTGCCTAAAGGAGGTCTGTTAGAATGCCCTAATCCGAAGTAAACTGGCAGTACATTATCCAAACTTTGTCCTTTGTCCTTCTAGCTCTAACTTTGCTCCTCTTGAAAGGTACTTTCACTGTGTGTAGACTTACAGGTTAACAGTTACTTTCTCTCTGCGCATTGAAGATATTTTATCATTTTCTAGCTTTCATAATGGCTGTCAAGTCATCTGACAGACCAACTGCCATTCTCAGACAGAAACTCTCTTTTCTCTGGTTGCATTTAAAATAATCTCTTTGACTTAGATGGAATGCGGGTTTACAACAATGCGCCTGGTAAGAGGTGTATTGTTATTCACTGAATTTCCTAGTTGTGAGGTTCTATACCTTCAAAGACTACAATATTCTTCCTTATCTCAGGCATTCTGGGGTCTGAACCCAGTGCCTCACTTATGCTGGTTGAGCTGTTATGCTTCAAAATGTTTCCTGTTTCCCATTGTCTGTATTCTCTCCTCCTGAACGTCCAAGTGAATGTGTGAAGCCCTTTTCACTGTATCCCATATATGTCTCTTCACCTGTCCTTTATTATTTCCATCTCTGTCTCTGGCTGTAGTTTAACTCACTTCTTCGGACATATTTTATGTTCTCCTGTATTTTCACTTCACCAAATCTAATCTGTTTAACATGTCCATTGACTTTTTACTCCCACTTATTAAATTTGTTTTTTTTGTGTGTGTGTGGTACGATGCTTTTAATTCTTCTTTTTTTGTTTTAAAAATTTCTATTTTTTCTTTTAAAATCTTGGTGATAGCCTCTTCCTCCTTGCTCCTGTTTTCAAGTCTATCTTGTACTTCTTACCAGACACATGTATCCCACATACTCTTCCCACTGAGAGGTAAAGTTTGTGTTCCTGCCCTTTGAATCTGGGTAGAGACTTATTTTTTCCAACCAATAAAACACAATGTGTGCGGTGTTTTGGGGCCTCAGAGGCTAGGTCACAAAAAAAAAATATATCTTCTGCTTAGCTCTTGGGTTGCTCCCTTTTGGAACTGGCTACCATGTTGTGAGGAAACCCAGCCCATGTGGTGAGGCCACACGGACAGGTACTGTGGCTCCACCAAAATCCAGCATCTTCTCCAGATACGGGTGTGGGCTAGTCTTCAGCTCCTAACCTTCATGTTGTGCAGCTGAGGCCTCAGACAACATGGAGTGGAAATAAGTCATGCCTGCTTCACCAGGTTTGAATTTCTGAATTACAGAATCTGTGAATACAATATGGCTGCTTTATGCCATGTCACTGGTAACTGAAACGTGCCCCAGTGCCCTCTCTAGTGTCTGCTTTAGTCCTGACACACAGCAGATGCTTCATAATGTCTGCTGGACTTATGAAATACATTAGAAATATATATTCTTCTAGAGTTTACAGCCTTCTCCTCAGAAATCCCTGGTTCCCGATGCGAGATCTTCAATCGTTGATGGGAACAAGGATCCCTCTTTTGTTTCCCTAGGAGGGAAAGCCCCCACTTCAGACAGGGAAGCCTCCGTCCCTGGCCAGTTCCTCAGAAAGCTAAGGAGTGGGCTAACCCTGCTTCTCAACCTCTGTGATCCACCCTCAAAGCAAATAGGCCATTCATCTCTCACTTTCCCAAACAAATATTTATAATGCCCTTGATTGGGTAGTAGCCATTTTGTTTTTCTCTTATACCAGTACTTCCAGACAAAAGCAATATAGGGAAAATAGCACATGCATCATTAGGCTAAAAATAAAGCCAGTAGCTGTGATGCCACTGCTAAAAATAAAGGTTAGATGTACAGTGACCTTGGTTGGTAACCAACGTGGGATCTCTGGTGCCCCTCCCATCCACAGACATCTCTGAGGAGCTGCCCACTGTTAGAGGTGTGTCAGGTCTTCCTCACCAGCCTTTATTGCCGGGGCCCAGGATCGGACCTGGCAAATCCAAGAAGAACGGCTGGCTGAGCATAGAGAACACCTGGATTTAGAGCTTTGATTAAAAAATAATACGAACTTTCTATTTCAAGAGTAGAATGTCTAACAGTACCAAAGGAGTCTCTGCAGGACCTGCTTAAATGGGAAATGTGAACTTGCTGTAATTAGCATATTAATAGCATTTTGATTTCTAACACCCCATGAAACATCTCTCCAACCTCCTTACCACACTCTGCTTGGAGGTAATTACAGAACAAAGGTAGCATGGGATAAGGAGCATAATGCAGCTTCCCCAGTGCTGCTCCAACCAGCTGGAGCAGTTTCCTGATGGAGACAATGGAGGAATGGGGGCTGGACGCCTCCTCCAGTGCCCATTGTATCCTAACATTCTTTAGGATATATTCTTTGCACAGGCCGGCATTCTGGTTTCTCCAAAAGCAAAAAAGAGCTCATCTCTGACCCACAGGATTCCTAATCCCAGCAGAGGGGGCTTCCCACGAACAAGATTTGATTGACTGTGAATCAGCCCCCAGAATAAGGTTGGCAACTCCAAAGAACAGCACTGATTCTCAGAACTCCAAACTGACACTGCTGGCAGTTGGCCAGGTACACTCCTAAGAGGTGAAACAGCAGAGCAAACCCAGGCCCCAGGGCACAGGGAAGAAGGAAGGAAGTACGGTGATCAAAGCCACGATGCCCGCATCTTACACTTGCCCATGAGCTGCACCGAACACCGCCCTCATTTTCTTTCACTCTAGTCACCATCATGCAGGGCTCTAGTGACTATGTGTCAATCGGCCCAGGATTTGGGTGGGAAACTGACTCAACTCCTGCTCTAATTGCACCAGATGGTGGCAGCTAGGGGAACTGGGTTGGTTTGTACCCAAGTGACTCTTGACTTTGCAACGGGGCTACTGGTATGGTGGGCAGGGGCTCTCTCAGTGATCTGACCATTGCAGTTACACACCCAATAAATGTGCGAACAAACCAAAACAGACCTGGGAGCTTACTGAGCCCCTTCTAGAAGCAAGCCTCATTTCAGAGAAAGTGTTGTCCTCTCTAATCAACAACGGCCTTTCCCTTCTACACCTTCAATGGGAAATAGTCTTCACCAGAAGCACCTTGAAGAGGAGACTTTTGTTCTCCACACACATATGCCCCACTCAGTGGGCAGCCTCCCTAATAAACAGGCTGGCAGGTGAGATGCAAGTCATCAGCTCCCGGAAGAGCTCCTTCGCAGAGGCTCACTTTGTTGTGGGGACTATGCAATTACCCTTTTCCTTCTTTTCTTTTTTCTACTTCTTTGAAACAAGAATGTGATGGCTGGAGCTGTATCAGCTGTGATAGGCCAGGAAGTATCTGGTGGTCCCTGATGACACAGAAAGCCAGCCCACAGCTGAACTGAAGATTTCATATATGGAGTACAAATATTTAAGTCACTTTAATTCAAACCATCCAGCCAATAAACATGGGTATCTAACATCTCATTCTGCCTTACTCTTCAAACTTTCCTTGCTAAATTCTACTACACAGTCAGGGCCTTCTCCTCTAGGAAGCTTCCCTGGGTTACACTCTAGGAAGGAAATAATCACTCATTTACTTGGGGTGTAAATAAATCACCCATTTATTTACTCAAATAGAACAGTGGTTGAGCATTCAAGATAGGAGTCAGGCAGACTTTGGTTCCAATTCAAGTTCTTTCATTTATCAGTCACTTGACTTTAGGCAAAACATTCCACCTCTTTTACCCTGAGTGGGATGCTAACAGTATCCTTGCCCAGGGCTTCCTGAGGATTGGATGCTAATGTAGCTAAAACCTTTAATACCCCATCAGCAGGCAATAACCCTTCAACTTAACTTTTCTGTGCACCAGCCATTCATGAGTCACTTTTACCATAATATACTACTGTAATAGTTACTAACATTACAGTACAGTCACGGACTGCCTAGCAACATTTCAGTCAATGCCAGATCACATACCCGATGGTGAGTCCATAAGATCAGATCACCTAGTGACCTAGCAGTCACTGTAGTTTATGTAATCACACTCCATGGCACTCACGCAACAATGAAATTGGCTAAAGACACACTCATCAGAACAATGCTCTCCTACTGTTTTTCAGTTTAACCTTTCTAAGCAATAAGGCAGGAGAATAACATTGCACTTACTGTTTGCTTTTTATGGCATACGATAAAACAAATGCGTAACACAATCCAGCCATGTGCCACTCCAAATCATCACATCTGGAGAGGTGTGGTGGTGCCCACGTGGTTCTGATGTACCTGTTCAGGAATGAAAGGCACCTGCCTCCTTCATTCCCCTCAGCAAGGCCCGCTGAAGGGGAACTGTACTTGTCTCCTAAGGTCTGGCTGGAATCAGAAACGCAGAAGAAGTCTGTTAAATATCTGCCTAATTAGTGGATAAATGTTCTCTTCCTGTCATATCAGAGACCCCGATGAAGGGCCCAGCCAAATTCCATTCCAGCACATTCCAAAGGTTGTCCAAATTCTTCTGCTGCACTGGATGTATGTCCTATCAAAAATTACAAGCTACAAGTGGGCTGTCAGCAGAGGAGTCTGCAATAACACTTCCATGAAATTCAAATGACTCCTGCTGTGCTGGGATTTGATCCATCTCATGGCACCCTGGCAAGACCCACACAGGCCAGGGAAACATAGCAGGGACTTCACTAAAAGGGGTTCTTTTCTCAGACAAAGAAACCTTCAGAAAGCATTTTCCACCACCTCGACGGCTGAAAGCACTCTTGGGAAATATTTCCATCGGGGAACGCAGTCCTTACGCAAAGAGGTGGTGACATTCTGAAAACAGCAGACCCAAATAAGATGTGAGCCATGACGAGGATGCTGCAGGGCCCCCAGCTGCTGCATCCAAGACACTTTTGAGAGATGGAAAAGTTTCGATGGAAAACTGTGCACTTGGCCTGTTAAGCGGTAACCACGTAAAATGTTTTTAGACAGTTATTAAATGTTTTACTTGGCAAATTTACACCAACTCAGACTGGAACATCTTCTGCCACCACCTCACCCTCTCCTGGCCAAATGCCAAGTTGAAAAAAAAAATGAGACAGGTGTAGGCGGCAGCTGCTTGGGATCAGACATCATAGACTTACAAGTAAATGGGGCCAGAGCTGGAGGATCCCCATCAGACACAGTGACCAGTGCTGTCCCCGCCAGCCTGTCTGGACTTGTGTCCTTGCCCTATCATGAGGCAGGCCATGAGGTGCTCACAACTGAATGTAAACCCTGAGAAGAAGCAGCAAGCTGTTGTGGCCTGGGCATAGCCTATAAACAACCAATTAAGGCAACTTCTCAGAGGCTCACCTGTAGAGCAAGAATGAAAATGCCCTCAGCTACAGGAGTCTGTGTGTGCATGAATACATATGCGAGTGTATATGTGTGCATGTGTTAGGGGTGGTGTGCGACATGAGCTCAGAAGGGTGAAAAGAGCTGTGCACACTGCACAGCAGCCACAGCCTCTACAGGGAGTACAGCCAAGAACACTCGTAGCAGCAGCTGAGGCATGTGACAGTGTGTGAAGAACACCAAAGGCCAGTGGCTGTTTGCAGGATGACAGGAGACCCTGGAATCATAGGAAGTGGAGGAGGTGGTGGCCGCTAAATCTCCCTGGCTTGGGAGAGTTGGCTTTCAGCACTTGGGGCTACCTGAGGAAAACTGTGGCTGCTGGCCAAGGACTCCAGAAAGGTCACCACAGTCAGAGATCCAGGCCCAGAGCCCACCTCTTACAGCCATTTTGAGCCCCAGCAGGGTGTGTCCCACCTGCAGCTGTCCTTGTTCATGGAGACCCCTGGCGAGGCATGATTTATCTACCCCATGGTACAGGCATGCAACTGCCTCTAGACTCCTGCTCAAGGCCGTCCAGCAAGTAAGTGGAATTGCTGACCCCAGGCCTGGCTTGAAAGCCACCTCCTTCTTGTAGAGCTCCAGAAACATGGTCGCCTCCACAGACAGGCTGCTGCCTTCAGAGGCTGTCCTCCCCTGGTCTGCATCTTTGTAACACTGACGCTGACCACACCAGGCTGGACCCAGTGCTAACTCAGCCTATCAGGTTCTCCCTCCTGGTCACTCACAACACCTCCTTCTCCCACCTCTTCCCCCTCTTGTCCCAAGCCACAAGCTCTGCTCTGAACATGGCTAGTGGCCCATGTTGACTCCACCTTGAGCTCATGCTCCCCACTTCTTTATGATGTCTCAGTGTGTGTGTAGGCAGGGAGGAGCAGATGAAGGGAGATTGTTCAACTTTTTTCTCTTGCCAATGTCTTAATCTGTCTTCTGCTAGCAGCCGGGACTTCAAGAGCAGCCCTCCTGTAGTGATGATGTAGGGACTGAGCAATGTGGCGAGAATTTGGACACCCCCAGCACTCCTCTTTACAGCTCTCCATCCAGCCATCTCTGTCTCTGCACAATGTCACCGTCTTGGTGCACTGACAATCCTGTCACCGTATCTCTACCAGGGGATGGAAAAGCAAAGCAAAACAAAGCAAAGCAACAGCAACATATGTCGGCCACCAAGGGTCCCATTTGTGACATCTAATTCCCTCCAGAGCACCCTCCAAGGAACTTTCAGGCCAAGTCTGTCAGGAATGGGGTGCCCACATGCAGCGCTGGCCCCTCCAGGAAGGCTATTCCACAGATCTCCAGGGGCAGCATGCAGCATCTCCTGCCTAGGTAACCCCATCTTCTAGGGCCTCGGGGAGAGCCGGGCTGGCAGTGCCCAGCATGCTGTCCCGTCAGAATCCATTCTGCTCCCACGTTCCTTGCAGTCAGCAGGGCAGGTGCTAATGTGCCTGTTCTCCAGTGAGGAGGACAAAGCTCAGACACACCTGCTTCCCCAGCCAGGCAGGGAGCCTTCTTTCTCTCTCATTTCTAGTGTATAGATTTATTTATTGCTTGATTACTTCTCAAAAGGACCTCCAGCATCCTCCCACAAAAGCATATTTCAGTTGTTCCAGAAAAGACAAAGAACAGGAAGCAAGCACCAAAGAGGAAGGGGAGTGTAAAAAGAGCTCTTTCCAGGACAGCTGAGGAAAGCGGACTTTGCCTTTGGCATCAGCTGGGCCCTGGGCTTCCTGGCAGTTTGAACAAAAGGGAGCAGGTGCATGGCTAGTGGCAGAGCATGAGCTCAAAGCCAGGTCTCCAGGTGCCTCCTTAAATAATAAGCACCTACTGTGTGACATGCTAGGGCATAGGTCATCGAGACTCAGTCCTGTCCTCAAACGAAGAGAGATAGGCTTAGGACAGCTACAGCAGGAATACAAGAGCTCACTCACGGGATATCACTCTGCTCCTTGCTTGCGAAAAACGGAAGGGAGGACATTGAAGCAGAAAGGGACAAGTGGCAATGCCTCCCAGGTAGCATTTACCTGACTGTAACCATGAGTATGGTCCAGGATCTGCTGCCAGGCTACCTCTACGTCCCAGGAAGGTTCTGGCCCCAGGAGAAAGCCTTCCCTAATGCACAGACTACCACGTCCGCTTGCCCAGCAGGGGGTCACCTCTAGGTAGGGTGTGAGGACGCAAGGCAGGCCTGACTTGAGGTGCAGAGGTTGGGGTGTGGGAATGAATGCAAGTATCCAGCTCCTGCTGGTCCAGACTCCCCACACCACCCCTCTCTTACTAGTCTTGCCTCAGGTCTATGCTGTTTCACCTGATGTCTGTGGGGGTGGGAAGGATCCATGATGCCCAGCAAACTGCCTTCAAGCTACTTAGTCTAGTGATGGACATGCACACCATGGCTTGTATGTAGATGTCTCCCCAAAGCCTCATGTGCTCATAGGTGGGGCTTTTGGGAGTGACTGAGCCATGGGTGTGTGATGCTGGATTAGTTCACTGATTGGCTTAGCACAGTTCTGGGTGTGGGTGGCATCAACCAATTGGCTTACAGCCTGGATGGAATAAAAAGAGAAAAAAGGAAGGCTTGCTGCTTCCTGCCTGCTGTGCCATGGACTGTTTCTCCTCTGCTATGCTTTCTTTCCTTAGAGTCAGCCAAGTTGGGACTAAAACATCTATGAACTGTGAGCCAAAATATATCTTCTCTCCTTAAAGCTGTGGATTTGGGGTATTTTGTCCCAGCAATGAGAAAGTTACTAAGACACACACAAATTCACATGTGTGTACACACAAATTCACATGTGTGTACACACAAATGCAAGCACATATGTGACACGCTGGCACACATGTACCTGCATATAAGGTACAAAGGTGGGTCATGGATGTCAGGGTGAGGATAACAGTCCATGACTCATCAACAAAAGAGAACCTGCAGTCTCTTCTAGAAGGCGGGTAGTAAAGAGCACTGCCCAGTGTCCCCTCAGACAGGGCAGGAGCAGCTGAACACCAGCCCTCTCGACCAAAATGGTTTAGGGCAGCAGAACTGTCCCTTGATGTTGAGATGGGGAGAATAAATCCAATATGAAGCAAACCAGTCCAATCTCCAAAGACTGCCTTCCTTCCATTGCTAGAAGACAGATTCTAGCCAAAGCTCCTCCCCAGTTTGAGGGAGGCCCAGCCAATTCTGTCTTTAGAGAGACCACTGCTGGGGAAATAATAGCTCACTCTATAGAATGTTTCTCCAGAGACCCCTTCTAGGGCCCAGGGACTAGCAGGGAGGATCTACAGGCCCCATGAGGGCTTCCAATAGGGTCTAGAAGCCTACCAGCTCTCCATAATAGCATTCAGATGGTCAGCAGGGGGCAGGAGACAGCCCAGCTAAACCCTGTGGCTCCAGTGTCCAAAGAGACTGCAGACAGTACTATGAGGCTCCATGGACAGACCTGAGGTTTAACAGCAGCATCCCAGATGCAGGAAGTCAGCTTTAGCATCATAAAACTGGCCCCATGAGGACTTTTCTTCCCATCTCAGTAAATGATAAATCCGACCTAGGAGGTCACGGATGGTAACTGAACAAATGCTAAAGATCTGCAGATATGGAAGGGTACAAATGGTGTACCAGGTGGGACTGAGCTTCCCTAGGGCAGAAAAAGCCACCCTAAGCTGCTATGCATGCTCCAGAGTCTTCTGTGGCAAGAGGGTGGTGGCAGCATGTGTGGGGTGCTCTAGGGTGCACACAATGGTAATTTGGGGCATGAGTCCATTGACACTGGAAGTAGGACTTGGCCAAGTAGAGAGGACAGAGGGTACAGCCTAAGCCCAGGCCCGGAGCTGGATAAAAATCTGTTCACTGTGTTCAGTGAGCGCTCCCCTAGGTTAGTTTCCAAAATGCTGCCACCTCCAAGCTTCTGAGCTTGAAAACTGGGCTTTGTGGTCCCTATTCACAGGTGGAGGCAGACAGGAGTGGAGTCTAGTTCTGCTTCCTAGCAGCATGTGACCTTGAGCAAGGAGCTTCACAGTGACCAATCCCAGTTTCCTCATTTGCAAAATGAACCTAAAAATAGCGCCTCCCTCCCAGAGTTATGGGGTGAGGACAGAATCCAGAATGTAGGACATAGAGTCTGGCATATCATAAGAACTCGATCAATGGCAACTACCATTATTATTAGCATTTGTGTTCTGTTTCTGCGGTTGAGAGAGGGGTAAGAAAATGGCCCAAAGTCACACAGCTCCAAAATAGAAAAACAAGGATTTGACATTGACTTAAAAGCTATGTGGGACCTATGATGCTGGGGGATTTACCCAAGGGCATGGGAAGCCTAAAGCCTTGAGGCAGGGTGTATAAGGGAAGTAGGGGGATATAAAGAAGGAACCAGAGACAGCGGACAGGCCAAGAGTTTATCTGCCAAGAGTTCACTTTGACATCTTCTTAAAAGTCAAGACCCTCCCTCCTTCTCTCCCTCCCTCCCCTCTCACCTCCCCCACCCCTTTCTGTGGTACTGGGGATCGAACGTAGGAATAATGCTCTACTACTGAGCAACACCCCAACCCTTTTTATCTGAGACAAGGTCTCACTGAATTGCCCAACTGTGACTTGAACTTGCCGTCCTTCTGCCTCAGCCTTCCCACAGTGCTGGGATTGCAGGTGTGTACCTAGCTGTAAAGTCAAGAACTTTCTGAGTGCTCAGAACCACAAGCCAGAAGGTCAGACTAGAAATGGAAGGAAAGACAAACCAGCTGGACAGAGGACAAGTGAAGAGGTTTCCGTAACAGGGTAACAGGCATGGAGATAATGAGGTAGAGAAGAGAAGCTGGAGCCAATCAATTGGGCAGAGGAACTCTGAGGTATCTACTGGGAAGGCTGGTAAAGCCATAGTGAGAAACAGGAACGGGTGGAGGTGGGGGCTTGGGGGTAGGCAGAGGGTATTAACAGCAGTGAGTAACTACTCCTCTCCAGTTAAAGCAATAATAACGGGTGGCAGAATACTCTACCCAGCACCCCCAATAGGAATGGTCTGTTCCCTCTGTACCATACACTCACATTCTGACCCCAGCCAGTGGGAGCCTGTGAAAACGTCTCACTGCATGAGCCCCACCTGGAACACGCCTGAGCCATCTCACAGGCGGGGTGGCCTGTGCACAGTACAGGCAAAGAGACAGCCAGTGTGACATTCACGCCCATCTGCCACCTTCCGAAAGGCTCTGCGGGTGGGGAGTAGGGCGAGAGGACAGACAGCTGGGACATAAGAAACCACCCCCCAACAGAAAGGAGGAGGCACAGGCAGGTGGGCAGCAGGAACAGCTGCTGGCCTGGGGGCTTCTGACAGGTGGTGCTGAAAGGCATTCTGTGAGCCAGCGTCACAAAGTGACACCTTCTCTGGCCTGACACTGCAGGTAGGAAGCAGAAGCTCCAGCCACTCCTGCCTCCCTAGAGCATTCCCGGAGCCCTAGCACCAGTGTCACCAGAAGTGGAGACCATCTGTGGGACAGTCCAGGTCCTGCCTGCATGCCTGACAAACACTGTCTCTCTTCTCCTAACACAATAAAAAATAGCAGAAGAAGTTAATGAAACTCACTTGGCTCTGCAAGCCCAGCCTGCTCTGTCACTGGCCTCCCTTTGCTCTCTACTCACACCCACAGGATGGCTTCAGGAGCATCGGAGATGAACATTCCATGGCTCCCCACTACCCACAGGACTAAGAATAACCTTTCCAGCTGGAGGCACGGACGGGGCCCGTGGCTCAACTCAGCTTCTCTGATCCCCTACCTCAGGGCTTCTCTGCACCGAGCCCATCAAATCAGTGCATCCCCCACCCCCCAACAGGGAGGAAATCCAGGGGCAGTGTGGCCTTGCCACAGGCCTAGGTTTGAACCCGAGCTCTGATTCTGCTGGAGCTCTGGAACTTTGAGCAATGCTGAATCTATCTGAGTCTCCACATGAAGTAGGGGTCAGGAAGCAGTACCTGGTCCATGGGGTTTTGCAAGGATTCTATGAGGGTGTGTCTGTCAGATGTGTAGTCCGTGCCCAGGAAATGCTGGCTGGTAATGAACATGATGTTGACCCTGTTGACACTAGGAGTCTCCTCTACTTCCTATCTACTCCAATAGTACCTCCCACCCGCCACAGATGTCTCTGCCTCCTTTCCTGCCCTCCTCGGGGCACTTGGTACTGAGGATGGATACTTGCCAGATGCTCTCCTTTCCCGCTGGCTGTAACTCAATAACATGGATGCTGTCTGCCCCATGTTCCTAACCTTGGACAGCTTCCTAAGGGTTCCCCCCACCAGGGACCCTGGTAGGCATTGCCCAGAGTAAAAGTGGAATATGGGCCCATGGGCAGCACTGGCTGTAACCCCATGTGTCTGCAGTGAATGAGGCCTCCTGCCTGAAGCCAGTGGGTCAGAGCAGTAAGAGAGGGGGGCTTCTATCCAGAATCTCTAAGGCTGCTGAGAGTTAGTGAGGGGCCTGTGTGGGGCCCAGGGAGCTAAGAGTCATTATATTTGGGCTGTATAAAGGCAATAAAAGTGGCCGAGCCCAGCTGATAAGAGCTTCTTCTGAAAGCCAGGCCCCACCTGGCAGCTCCCCGATCCCTGGCACAGAGGAAGGGCTTAACAGATGAAGGAACAAATGAATGAACAGATAAACTCAATCAGCAGGACTTGGCAACCACTAACCAGGGAGAACCAAGAAAGCCAGCTCTGCACTGCGTGGTGCTGTTGGCAACAACGACAAGCAGCAACAGTGATGAAGGGGAAGAGGAGGACGAAGCAGAGCCAGAAGGAGCAGGCAGCAGTGGCCAGGCCCTATGGCTTCATTTAATCCTGTTTCCACCCTGCAGATAAGGAAACCAAGGGTTAGGGAAATTTAATCCTTTACCTAAATCACAGTCAGTAAGGATTAGAGCTGGGCTCAACCCCAGGTCCCTCTGCCTCCAGAGCTCACGTTCTTCATCTACGTCTCCCTCCCTGCTGACAGCATTGGTTTGGCTCAGTGTCCGTAGTTCTGTCCCAGATGCCTTGCTCATGCAGCAGGGTAGCTCCTCCAGCTGCTCCACACCCTAGGTTGGTGACACCCAGAAACAAGCTCTGATGACGGAGTCTTTTAGCAACACTACTCTTGCTCTGTTCCCAGTCAGGTTCAGCCAAGGTCCTGGAGCAACATCACCGACCGACTGTCCACCTCTGCTTGGATGGCTGAGCTCAGGCACCAGACGAGCCAAGGTAACGTGTCAGCTGTGTTGGCGGGATGCACCCGCCCTCCCACTCTCCCACGCTGCCCTCTGAGGCTGGTTGGGGCCCAAGAGAAGACAGAAAAGTGGGGTCACTGCCCTTGGCAGGGGTGTGATTGGACATCTCTCCTCTGAACCTTCTCTGAAAAAAGTAACCGCTTCAGAGCTGCCATGGTGACAGCTGTTCTCAGGCCACATTTCTAGCCCTTGTAAAAGAACTCAGAGGAAAAACAAGGCCCATTAGCAATCAGTCCAAAACAGAGGAAGAGAAAGTGCTTTTTCCTTCTCCAGAGGAGTATGAAGATGTCTAAGCAAGATTCTAAAAGGGCCCATGCACAGCAGCATGCAAGGTGGGTGCTGAGCAAACTGAACTGTACCAGGCAGATCCTGCTCTACCCTCATGGGCTCAAGGTCAGACAGAGGACAGAGGTGCATCAAGGTGAGGTCAGTGTCAGTTTGAGTGTGCAGAGCAAATCCTGATCAGGAGAGGTCACAAGGAAAGGCTTCCTGGAGGAGGTGACTGTAAAGCAGAGGCCTGACGTTGAGTCAATTACCAGGCAGTGTAAAGCAGAGGCCTGACGTTGAGTCAATTACCAGGCAGTGTTAGGAAGAGCAAACAGCCTGGCAGAGGGGAAAAAGGAGACACAAGACTGGAGAAGAGAGAACAAAGAAATGGCTGAATTGGAGGTCAGGTAGGACAGGTGACACTAGACGGGGAGCCAGAGGGTGAATAAAGCAGGGCCTGGTCAGCTTGGACAAGACCTGTGGACTCCATCCTGACAGCAATGGAAAGCTACTTAAGCAGGTGACAGTGAGACCTGATGGATATTTTAGGAAGAGCCTCCTGGTGGCTAAGTGGAGCTTGGCTGGAGGGAGCTGGGAACAACACAAGAGTTCAGGGCAGGACAAGGGGAATAGAGGAAACACAGAGAGAGGGACTGATCCAGGAGACACGGTGGGGCTGACGACCTGGATGTGGAGAGTGACTGGATATGTGCACTGGCGCGGGAGATCACGGCAGGGCAGAGGGAAGGGGAAGCTCAGGTCCCTGGGCAGCTAGAGGGAGAGAGGGATTTTTCACCAAGATCAGAGTAGATTTAGGACCAAGAGTCACAGTTCACCAGGAAGACAAGAAAATTACTCCTGCCATTTGTCCAACTGAAGGTTTATATGACCACACTGAAAATGACCAGCAAAAATCTGCAGAGTACTTTACAAAGCCTTTTCTACCAGTAAGTCCTTTGGTCACTCTATAATCTGCTGAAGTAGAGTATTTTTGTGGGGTTTTGTTGTTGTTGTTATTGTTGTTGCTGTTGCTGCTTTGCAGTACTAGGGATTGAACCCAGGACCTCTGCACTGAGCTTTATCCTCAGCCCTTATTTTTATTTTTTATTTTAAGACAGGGTCTCACTAAGTTGCTAAGTAGCCCAAGCTAGGCTGGAATTCACCATCTTCCTGCCTCAGCCACTCACGGTGCTGCGATTGCAGGCATGTGCCACTATGCCTGGCTCCGTAGGAAGTACTGAATCCCCATTTTCAAGATAAGCAAATCCAGGTTAAGTGCCTTTCCCAAGACTTCAGGACCAAGGAACCGCCACAAGAACCTGGCCCTCTGCCTCCCAGTCCAGTAGGAATTCCAAAACTGAATGTTTCCATTTTAAATGACATCTGGTTTCTAGGTACGAAGATAGATGACAGTAGAGGTTGGGCAACTTCCTCCCCATTAACAGAACAAAATAAGAAAGGGCTACTAGCAGACCTAAATGTTACCATTCAGTAGTATGCGTGCTGGCAATTTTCATTTGTCTCTTTTTAGATTATGTTTTAGAAATTTCACCCAAGAGTACGTATGGTTATTGCTATGAGAAATAAAGCTAAAAGATAATTCCATAAATCATCTTAAAGATGATAGAAGGGTATTACAACAGGAAAACTGAAATTTTTAAGATGTCTCTTAATTGTACATTTCCTTTCTATTGCTGGCTGAAAAGGGCTAAGCTGGAAGCAACTAGGAGCTCATGCCCCTGAGAGCTCTTTGGGGAATCATTTGGTGGTTGTTGTTCTTAATTTTTAATTTCAAAAGTTCATACTGGGCCCAAATATCCATCCACCCACACTTTTTCTGCTCAGTGTTTCTCCTGAGTGCCAGCCCTGGGGTACTCTGGACAAGGGGTGTTTAATTCGCCGGGACAGACACCAAGGGAGGCAGGAGCAGTCTCTCTGCCAGGCTCCACTGCCAAGGTACTGCTGCACAGTCTGAGGCCTGGGAAATAAATTCCATAAACAGAGTCCAGGCAGAGACTATTAAAAGTGTCATCCCTGCATCTCTTTATGGGCCAGTGCGCCATCAAGCTCAGGTTGCTGCAGGTCAACTAGGCCCTTGTGTTAGTCTGAAGTCTCCCTTGCTGCATAAACCAGCTTGTTTTTCCCGTTTTCAGCAATGGGCCCTAAGGCAGACAGAAAAGCCCTTCCCTGGCCTGCTACTGCTACTCATCCTCTGCTTCCTCCGCCCTCCTACCATGGGTTAGCAGAGCCATGTCTGTGGATGCAAGTGTAAGCTACACACAGGACATTCTAGAGAAGCAAAGGAGGCGGAGAGGACATTAGGCGGAGTGCTCAGGTATAGCTCGGTGTGCTCTGCCTTCAAAAATTATGGGCTTTCTCACCTTTAGGCAGTAGACTGAAAGCCACAAGGAAGCAGAAAACCACGCATCTGAACACTAATTGTAATGGTCAAAACTAGGTGGGAAGCCCCAAGTAGTACAGCATATATGTGATAGCAGGAGAACTGTAAAAGTCAGGTTTATATTGGGCTCATAGTTGAGGGCGCACTTTCAAGGCAGCTTAGAGCAGGAATTCTCACACCGGAGCTAAGCCATAAGAGGGAAGAGATGGGGCATCTACACCAATGCTGGGCTGGGCTGAGAGGAAAGTTCCCCAGCATGCACCAAAGGAGTGACCCACTGCAGAAGGGCCACCCGGAAGGATATGGAAGCTTTCTTTGTGTTATGTTCACTGATACATCCCCAGTGCTAGGCACCCAACAAAATGTGTCAAATGGAAAAACATAAATCACATTTATAAAGAGTTTTAATGATGTGGAAAATACATTTCATCTCGTATTAAGAAGAAAGGAAGAAGCAGTCGCTGGAGGTATAGCTCACAGTAGAGCATGTGCTTATTAGCACACACGGCATCCTGGATTCAATCCCCAGCACTGAAGCAGGGAACAGGTAAGAAACAAACCTGTATGTATGTGGCTAGGGGAAAAGCTAGAAGAAATTCTGTTAAAGATGTAACTATAGCCGTCCCTTCTTTATTTTTTTTTTCTGTCCCTTCTTTAAAAAAAAAAAGTTCTGTGTGATTTTTGTTTGTTTTTATGGTACTGGAGATTGAACCCAAGATCTTTGCTCTGTGTTAGATCCTCAGCCCTTTAAAAAATTTTTGTTGTTGTTGTTTAAGCTTTTGAGATAGGGTCTCGCTAAGTTCCCTGGCCTGGGCTTGAACTTATGATCCTCTTCTTTCAGCCTCCCAGAATGCTAGGATCACAGGTATGCACTACCTTGATTGAAGGAAAATCTCTGTGCCTTTAAGCAAAGTAACTTACCAACTGTTATGATTTAAATAACAACAGAAAGAGGTATTGGGAAAAGTACCATGCAAAATGGTGGAAAAACAGTCAATCCTTTCTCCAACATTCCTGCAGTCCATGCGGGAGGCTGTCAGCCTGGCCCAGCAGGAGAGAGGAAAGGATTCACTCTGAGACCTGTGAAACTGGGATCCTCCAGCCCTTCTATTTTGAGCTTCAGGGCTCACAAGAGATGGTATGTTATGAGTTCAGGTGTGTCTTTCCCCACAGCAGGTAAGTTGGTACTCTAAACCCCAGGACCCCAGAATGTGCCCTTATTTGGAAACAGAGGCATTACAAAGGTAATCATTGTAAAAGGAGGTCATCAAGGTGGGCCCTAATCTAACGAACTTGTAGTTTTTTAAAAAGGGTAAAGTTGGAGGCAGACACGCACACAGAAGGTATAAAGACAAGGCAGGCACTGGGGTGGTGCATCTATAAGCCAAGCAAAAATGACCAGCAAGCTGCCTGAAGCTGAGAGAAAGGCACGGAACAGATCCTTCCTCACAGCCTTGGAAGGGACCAAGCCTGCCAACAGCTTGACTCAGCTTCCAGGACTGTGAGATAAATTCTGTTATTGAAGCCACCCCATCTGTGGCACTTTGTTATAGCAGCCCTGGAAAGCTAATATAATGGGGAAAGACCATAATAAATGGTCAGGCCATGGGGAGAGCTTGGCACACATCTGGAAAATGGGAACAGTAGGTTTCAAATTTGGTTTCAGTTTTAGCCCTGAAATAAAATCTTACACAAAAGCTTAAATAAAGAAAGTAAAGAGGGCCTGACCAGGTAAAAGCCTGCAGAATGACTTCTGAAAGCCACAAGTACAGCCACATGGAAAACCCCTGAAAGGACCCCATCCTACTACATCGCAGATGAAAGCCCCCACCAACACCACTGAGGTTTGTTTTGTTTTGTTTTGTCCAGGTACTGGGGATTGAACCCAGAGCCTCTGCACTGAGCAATATCCTCAGCCCTTTTTTAAAAAAAGGGCAAGACAGGGTCTCACTAAGTTGTTAAATTGTCAGGCTGAGCTAGAACTTGCAATCCTCTGCCTCAGCCTCCCAGCAGGGATTACACACCTGTACCACCATGTCTGGATACCACTGAGCTTCTTGTAAGCACCAAGCTCATGCTGCCACCTTCAAGAGCTGTGAAGAGCTATGGAGAGGTGAGACTGATACCCAGAGCACTGCACAGACAGGCTACCCTCTCTCTCCCAAGAGCTCTAGTTGCATACAGGTCACCTGATGTTTCAGATCTGCCACATCTAAATTTATCTTGCCCTCCAAGGACAAGCAGATGCTGTGCCTTATCAGAGCACGGCTAAGTGGCAGAACGACAGACTTGACGCTCCCTATCACCCCAAGGACAGCAATGACGTCCACAGAGACTTGGTTTCCCTGACGATGAAATTAAGAGCTTGAGTGTCAGCCTGGCGGGCCTGAAGGGGACTGGGTCACAGAGATGTGTGATGATTGCTGGGTTGTCCTCATGGGCCTGCTGACTCCTCAAGGAGCACAAAGTCAGTAAGGAAGGAAAGAAATAGCATCACCATTCTCTCTAACTCACTCTCAGCTTCATTCATTTAATTTTTAATTACACAAATAACTCATCAATTGGTTCTCCTTTTGCAAAATAAAGTTCGGGTCCCTGTGGACCTCTGTGAATATCCCTTTCGAAACAGGCATTGCTGCCCAGAGTCCTAGCAGCACTGGGTACCCAAGACGCAAGGGGGGGGCGGGGTTGGCAGGGCCTGTAGGAACCACTGCGGGTTTCCAGGAGGAGGAAGCTGGGGACATGTGTTTAGGAAGAGTGCCATTCAGATGATCCCAAGGCAAAGGTCCTGGGGTACTGGACCGGTTGCATGGCAGCAGGGAAACAGCTGGCCCCATTAATACCTGGAGCCAATACAGCTCTTTTTGGAAACTCAAAAGCCCTCTCAAAGATCCCTCAACCTCTGCCCTTAAACCACGACTACCATAATGGTGATGATGGTAATGACAACAGTGATATGTGTAAGCCACTCTGCTGGCCTTCCCAACGGCTCCGCCAGGTTGATATAAGTGTCTCCACCGTGTAGACTAAGTGCTAAAAGCCAGAACCACCATTTGACCTTGACCACAACGACCAAGAGCCTCCACCACCTCTCAACAGTGGCCAGTGATGCAGCTCCAGAGCCTGCAGAGTAGGGCGGACCAGCACCTGTTGGCCACTGCGGAGGGAAAAGCCAAGTGCGACGCGACTTCAAGGACGTCTTCACACTATTACATTTTGGGGCTCTTTGTATGTTAAGAGTTACATTTTCCTCTAGGAATCACCTACAGCCAAGCACTCCTGCTGCTGGAAGAGTTAAGCCTTTGGCAAGCAGCTCCTCTGCAAGGCAGCTAGGTCCAGAGGGCTGGGGTGCTCGGTGCCATACCAGGCCTAAGAGCCACTTTCTGTGAACAGCTTCCTCTAAATGTCAGTCCTGCCTGCAAGTGGGGAGGGGCCGTGATTTATTACATAGCTTTTGGACAGTTCCAATGGAAATAATGCCAAACAGTGGAATAATCAACTCTTTCACTCAAGCCCCCTCCTACTTTTTTTTTTTTAATGAAAGAATAAATTATGCAATGAGTCTGAGCTAAATAAATAAAAATGCCATACTTTTGCCCAAGAGAACTTTCTGCGTCACGGGGAAATATCTGCAGACCTCGACAATGTTTTATCTGCATGACGATGTGTCCAGCCCTCCAACCTTTGGCCATTATGAGAACTTTGATTTGGGCCCTCTAATGATCTTACATGAACAATTATTCCCTTAAACAATAAAGCCATTATCTGATGTTTGGTCGAGCAGACATTAGACAACCTCTGCCTCCTCTCACAGTCTGTCTGCCCTTTGTCAGTTCTGTCTACAAAGTTAGCTCACATCTGGTGCTCACAGCAGAAGCAGAAATGTATAGGGAGGAATCTCTGTCTTATTGCTGCCAATCCTTGTCCTGGTTTCCAGGCTGAAGAGGAGGAAGGAAGAGCCGCAAGTCACTTTATCCATCTATCTACTCACCCACCCACGTATGCATCCCTTCCTCCCTCCTTCCATCCATCCATCTATTCACTGCACCACAAAGGAGATGCAAATGGAGAGGAAGCGGTCCAGAGGGCTCACATAAAGATGCTCTACCCGAGGAGGCTGCGAGCGATACTACCTCCTCTGGAGAAACCCAATGAGTGAAGAGCCTGCCCAGTGTTCTCCAGCTCAGCAACTTTTCCCCTATAATCACGGAACATTCTCAGTCACAACATTGCTGTTTCAATCAACCTTATTTCACTCAGTCTCCCGGGCTTGGCCATGATCAAGTTCCAGGAGCAAGGACAGCTATGTTTTCCCCACGAGTAGCACACAGTAAGTGCTCAATACACACTTGCTGAATAAATATGTGAATGTGCAACACATACTTACAAGGTACAAGAAAATGAGACAGACAGAAAAGTCCCATCTTTGAGTACATAATAACTCTCCCTGCTTTAGGCACTGCCTGGGGCCGATACCCCAAATATTTATGCGTCAATATGACACAGATAGTGGAAAGCTGCTCAGGACCCTGTTCACTGGCTTCTGAAATGGGGTTTGGGGTTTGAGCAAGATGCTTTCTAGTTCTTAAACCAAGGACTCTGTACTGACTTAACTTCACTGTGGTAACTACTCAAACTACAGCCAGGAGCTCTCAGTTTGCCTTCCCACCTAGTGCCTAGGACACCGTGGCTAAGTCTTGTAACTGGGTTGGCTTTCCTCACCTATACAGTAAGGATGCAGAAGGCTGGGGATGAGGTGGGAAAGTGGATGTTTTCCCCTTTTTTTTTTTTTTTTTTTTTTTTTGGTTTTTGTTTTTTGAAACAGTCTCACTGTGTAGCCCCAGTTAAGCTCAAACTCATAATGCCCCTGTCTCAACTTCCAGAGTGCTGGAAAATAAATGGTTTCTAAGACAGTCCTGAAGGCTGGAACTTTCATCACTTTAAACCACTGGCGAAGGTAAAGTTTAGGTACAGCAAACACATCACAAACGTTTGAAAAAGAACACTAATTTCAAATATTTATTTCACCTCTTTCAATCCTTCATTACCTAATATTTAAAATAGTCCTAGAATGCGCCAGGCACAGTTCCAGGAGTGAATCAGGTAAGACACCGGTACTTTTAACACAGAACATCCAGTCCAGTGTGGGAGACAGAAAATACACCAGTAAAAGACTGAATAAAAGATGACTTCAGATGGAGCTGTGGGCACAGAACATTAAGTAAACAGCAGTATGCGGAAGAATACAACTTGAGGCGGGGCATTGCTTCTCTTTGACCATGATATCTGGGCTAAGACCTAAAAGTCCCCTGGAAGAAAGTGTGAGAAAGAAGGTTCCAGGTGGCGGCAACAGCAGGTGCAAAGCACCCCAGGGTTGTGAAATTCACAGAGCAAAGACGTGGTCAGAGCTGTGAACAGACAGGGCAGTGACGTGCAATGAATTCTAGGACAGATCACAGTGGGCAGGGTAGGGACAGTGCTACCAAGAGATGGCACTTGGATGGAGAAAGACATCTCTTTCCTTTTCAACAATCTCTAGCGCTTCCTCCCATCAGGAATGTAGGCAATGGCCCACAGCAGTGCCTGGGACTCGTCACCACAGAAATCATAGATCTATTCATATCACAGTTGTTGAAGATATCCAAAAATACCACTTATGCTCGTCGCAAATTCAAATGTATACCTATTGAACAAGCTGTTGGATCTTATTTCTTGTTGTTGTTTAAATTTTTTTTTTTATTTGAGACAGGGTCTCACTACGCAGTTCAGGCTGGTCTTGAACTCACTAAGCGGCCTAGCCTGGCTCCAAACTCGCAGCAATCTTCCCATCTCCGCCTCTCCAGTGCTGTGATTATAAGGCCTGCACCACACTTGGCTTAAAATTTATTTTTTTTTTTTAGTTAGCTTCTTCTTTCTAATGAATTGAACATTACATGTATTAAGTTCTGAAATGGCCAAAGACCACAGAAAAATATCACTTTAGGATCCTGCCGGAAACCGACAGCTTTAGAAAACTGCTGGCCTTCATTCAGGGCCAACAGATTTTATTTAGAATTGTTAATCAAGAAGCATGTACATTTCTGTATTTTACATTTTAAAAGAATCAGTTTCTTTTGCAACCCTGCATATTTCATTTTATCTGTATAAAAGCATTATTCCAAGAAGGTGTCCACCTGTTTTACTCATAGCCAAAGTGTTCACAATCTAGACTCGCTCCCAGCGGGACGAAGAACTGTTGTGTGGTTTCGGCAGAGGGATGATTCATAGGACAGTTTTCATTTTCCAAAGTCACCCCCACTGCTGGGTAGAGGTGGCCTGTGGTTGCCCAGGGCAATGCCGAAGGCAAGAGGAAGCCATGGCTTTAACTGATCACTGTTCTGGATGACACCAAGGGGGCAATGTCCTGGAGTGCCGGTGGGTGCTGTCCCTCCCTCTGATCTATAGCCTTCCCCTGCACTACTCCACACTACCTTCTGGGCCCAAGGGACCCGGAACCTTGGGACCAAGCCTGCCCCAGGACATCCTCCCAAAGAGCTTCAGAAAGTGAGCTCATGAACCCACAAGAAAAATAAATGCGGTATTTGCCACTGTTTGCTTTGTGTATTGGTCTAGAAAGAAATGAGAATTTTAAGAAGGCCTTCCAGCAGGACCCCAGCAGAGGCTGGGCAAACACCATGGAAACTGGCTGTAAACAGGGGGCCAGGCCTGAGCCTTAGGCCAGACCCACATGCTGCAACCCCTCATTGATGTCGGCCTTCCTCTTTGTCTGGGACCTCTCTTCACACTGTACGAACACAGTCTTTCACCTCCTCTGGAGAACAGAAATATCATTCCCAAAAGCCAGCATGCACACTTCTCACATGGCCCAGAGGCAGGGGCACTGCCACGAGCCTTCTGAGCCATTTACAGACTATATGGGGTGGGGTTCACAGAAGCTCAGATGGTGAGGGACATGTGGGGGCTCCTGGGCCAGTGCTAGATGATGCCAGAGGAAAGGCCACAGTGAGGGTATCTGAGCGACCTGACTTGGAAGGAAGAGCCAGGGGCGCACAGAGTCTGGGCAGGGCTACTTCTCCTCAAGGTAGCAGCAGCCACATCTCAGGGTAGAGAAGTGGAGAAGAAGGGTGGCCAGGCCTCTGAGTCCAGAGCTAAAATGCTATGGAATGAGCACCTACATCCTCCCCAAATGCATGCTGAAGCCTCCCCTCAGTGTGATGAAATGAGGTGGTTCGGTGGTGAAAGGGAGGCCTCGTGAATGGCATTAGTGTCCTCACAAGAAGAGACATTAGACAGCGTGCTTCCTCCCTCTCCACCATGCAGGTGTGCCATAAAGGGAAGTGGGCCTTGATCTTAGACTTCCAGCCTGCAGGATTGAGAAACAAACATGTCCTTGAAGCTGCTCAGCCTATGTCATTTGTTTTAGCAGCCAGAGCTAACTGAGACAGCAGTTAAAAGAGAAGAAAGTCTGAAGACAGACGTGCCATGGCTGGTGTGAACCAAAACGGCAGGTCTGGGATGATCCACTGTGCCCCTTTCTGGGGCCTCAGGCTCAACAAGACAGGCTGCATCTCTTGGTGTGGGGTGAGGGCCACTTTGTACTCACTGGCATTTCAGGTTTCAATTTTTTCAGCACACACTCAGGGATATAAGGGAGATAAAAATAAAAAAAAAAAAAAGAAGACCCAGGCAGCTCGTGGTGGTATCATTTCTCATGTCCCAAGGTTCCCAACCAGTCTGCCTTCTCTCCACCTTCCAGAATCTTCCATGTGTTTTACACACAATGTCCAGGATTTTCAGCTATCTTTACTAGAAGGGACAGGGAAAAATGTATCTAATCTCTCTTGTCTGGAACTAGAAGTCCTATACTTCATATTTTTATGTTTTATATCTTATATCTTTAAGAAACACATGAATCACTATAGCAATGCAATAAGATTTCTTTAACCTAGACAGCAGATACATGAATGCTCTGCATATTACTCTCAGTACTTTTCTGTCTCTGAAACTCTTCATAAGCACTGTGGTTACTCACACCTCCTTACTTGTCCTTCCCTTCACTGATTTATCCAGCTAACTTTTTTTTGGTTTTTCTCCGGTACCAGGAACCGAACTCACGACCTTGCGCTTGCCAGGCCGGCGCTTTGCCGCTGAGCTAAATCCCCAGCCCAGCTAACTTTTTTTTAAAGAGACATGAGAAGGATTTATTAGAGGCAGACACAGAACACACTCAAGGACAGAGCGCAGCTGTGCACAGAAATGAGGCACTTTATTCAGCTAACTTCTATCTCTCCCCTTCTGCAAGCCAGCTGCCAACCACATAGTGGTGAATTTAAGAGATCCAGTCCCTTACTGCAGATCCATTCTACCTGTGGGACCAAGAGACACATCGATAGGCAAGCAGACACACCAATAGTCTGGCAGAAGAGTACTGGATGCTTTGAGAGGCTCTGGCAGGGGCTAATTTACATTCAGGGCACAGGGGAAGTGTCTCTGACCTTGCTGCATCCTACGCAGCATTCTACCTGCAGACACCAACACCAGCAGTGAGAAGCAAGCAGCTTCCCCAGGGTGGGCTTCCCAGGTGAGTGAAGCCTGACCCAGTTACCTGTCTGTCTGCACAATTTTCCCTTTTTGGATGCTTTTCTATTTCACGTTCTCTCCTCCAACCCAGCATCTCAGAAAGATGTCAGATCAGCCTCTGGCCTAGGGAAGGGACTGTTAAGATGTTCCCCAGGGCCTGCAGTAAGGAGTAAGAGAAAGCTGGGCTCTGTGTGATTCAGAAAAAACATTCTGACAGCCGGTCAGCCGTGGACTTGCTTTCCCACGGTGAGAATGGAGAAGGCTTGATTTCTTTGGGCCTTTGGGGTGTGCAGCAGGACGATGTCAAGCGAGGTTCCCCATACAGCCCCACTCCAGGGCCCTATGGTTGCCAAGCCTAAATTAGCATGAAGTAGAAAGTGGACAGTCACCAGAAGGGCTCTCCCTAGCTCCCCTTTCTGAAACCATACACAGTCCTGAGGGGGCAACCACCCATCCCCCAGCCCCAGGAGAACAGCTCCTTTATACCTTCCATCTCCATGGGCCACCAGCTAGAAAGCTGATCCTCAAGGGTGAATATGGATATCTAAGGTCACAACTCTGGAAGGGCCCAGCAGGATGGTGGCTGCGGGGCATTCCAGCAGAAAGCAGAGCCCCTGCGGAGGGTCCATACACATGGTCTCATTTGATCCACTCCACTGCCCTGTGACTGGGTTCGCAGTCACTGCGTTACAGTTGGAGAAACTGAGGCTCACCAAGACTAAATATGTTATAATGTGGCCAATAGAGAGAGTAGGGTTAGAACCCAAGTCTCCTGGACTCAGGGCTCTAATTCCTTAGCTCCAGTCTCCTGAGGACACCATGGAGATTCCAATCTCACTGAGACATTAAGGGTGGAGGGTGGGTCTCGAGGACATATCCATCCTTCAGCACTCACTGTCCCTTGCTCCGCCTGCTCACATCTGCCTTTGAGGGGCTTCCCTTCACTTCATAAACATTAACTAAGCAAGCTCCTCCACCACGCTATGCACCGTGGGGCAAAAAGAGTGAGTACACAGATGTTGCCCCCCTTTCAGGGTGATGGAGAAAGCCCAGGGATGGTATGTCAGTCCCACCTGCCTGGGAAACTGCTGGAGGCCAGGCCACATGGAAAAGCCATCCAGAAAAGCCAAGGACATGGCCATGAGTGTCTTCACATTCCAGGGCAGGCACAAGTAGTTCACTCAAAGTCCTTGATAGAAGTTCCCTAAACAGCTGGGCCTATGGAGTTCTGGGTTACAGGGCCATCCTTGTACTTGGTCCTCAGTGGGTCTGAGTGTTACAAAATGTGTTGAGCACATGCATGACCTCTGGCAGTCTTGAACTAATACGGAGTGTTCCTGCATGGAAGGCACACAGGGGAAAAGGGCCAGGACAGCCCATTCTGTCCACCTCCTTCCCACAGCCACATCCTGAGTGGAGCCAGGAAGAGACTTCGTGCATTTAGCTATGGAAATCCCCATGGGAGATGAGGCCTTCTGCTGCAGTTGGAGGTACCTATGCAGGTGCTGAATAAGGAGGACTGGGCTGTGCCACTGGGCTGGATGCTCACTGGGGAGCTCATTGGTGCTCACCCCCTCCCTGGTAAGAAGGAAGGGGAGCCCAGACCCGGGGCTGCTTCCAGGGCAGGATGCGTAGGATCAGGAAGGAATAGTGGAAAGCTTCACATAGGGCTTAAGGCTGGGCTTGGCTCATTCCTACTGCTCTCCGATGAGCCAAATGGTAGGCCAGCTACAGAACCACTCTGTACCCGGAGTAAAATAACAGCATCTGCCTCGCAGGGTATCAGGGAAGTGATAATTCTGCATAGCACACACCTAAAATTCAGTAAATGCTGATTGTAGCTTTAAATTCATTAGCAAAGATGTCAGCCCAGAGTAGCTCTTTGGAATTGGGTAGTCGACAGGCTGCTGATTCCTCACACCCCTGCAGCAACAGTGCCCGCTTACCTATAGTCCTTCGCAGGTCTTCACACTGGCTGATGTGAGGGAACTTCAGGATTTCCTTCCACTTCTTGCTTTTCCCTTTGCGCTTTCCTCCGCCCCCTGCAGAGATGAAGGAGAAAGATGATGGCTCCTGTTGCTGCTATTCAAGGGTCCAGGACCTGCATCCCATTGCAGGAAGCTGTCCACCAGCTTCCTAGGTCAGTCACCAACACCGCCCCCCACCACCGCCCAGGACACACATGCACTTCTTCCCAGGTTGGCCTCAAGCCTCAGATTTTCCTGCATGGTCTGCTGGGACCCCTCTCACAGCGGAGAGTCCCTCCCAACACCACCTATGCCAGCATCCTCTCCCTGCTCTTCCTTGTCATCTCTCGCTCCTGCTCAGTTCCCCTTGGTGCCTGGTATCCAATCCCCAGGTTAGATCATAACCTTCCCATGGCAGGGACCAGGCCTGTTCCATCATGGTGTTCCCCATGGTCCTGAGCAGTCTTCATGGAACAAATCCACAGGCTGCTGCTCTGCAGCCCCCTCCCTGCCTTCATTTTTTCCTCTCATTCCCGTGGAGAGCACCTTTCCTTAACTGCAAGCTAGATTTCCGGGATCAGCTTCCACTTCTGTTGGGGTCCTCCTTGCCCCTCCTTACAAACCCCAAGTCTCAGAGAACATATTTCTTAAGGCTGGAAGAAAATACTGAAGGGTTCCATCCCACATCATATGCCCCGCAATGTGCATACATAATGAACACACACACACACAATGAAAACATGTCATGAACAGGCCCATGTAATGAACATGCAGAACTGAGAGGTGTGCACACAGGGTGCTCCATCACCCCCGTGGTCCTCCTTACCTGAGGGATGGCGGACACACATGGGAACACCCTGTGGGGCAAAGAGCAATGGGGCACTCACTTGGCGTGAGAGTCCCTGAGCTGATCCAGGTTTGGACCTTGAACCTAGAAGCACCTGCCATGTAGCCAGGGTCCGCTGAGATGCTGTTACCCTCCTCCTGCCCCTACAATGACCTTCTTTCAGTGACCTGCAAAGGTCTCATGGCCCTTTAGGCCCCTCACTAGCTCAGGATTTTAAGGTCCTTTATCCTCCCTCAGAACCCCGGGCAGGGCCTAACTCCCTGCTTTGAGTGGACATGTAGCCCCTCCACTCTCTAACCCTCCCAGGAAAGGGTGAGACTAGGCCTCTTCCACTGGCCAGCAAACCCTGTCACCACCTTGTCCCAGCCCTGTGGCCTTCTCCTGCTGTCTGCACTTGGCAAGCAGACTGGGAATAGCAAGGTGCCCTCCAAGGGCTGGTGGGAGGGATGATGAAACAGCGTCAGAGCAGAGCCAGGGGTTCTTAGCCATCATTCAAGCTGCCCTGCAAAGCTGAGGCCAAGACCCCTCCTGGTAGCCAGGAAGAGAAGAGGGAGCTAATGGAGCTGGGGAAGGACACAGGAGCTGGGACAGGAACTTTCTCTCCTCCCTGCTTATCCTGCCTTCAACCCAACCAGGCCCAGCTCCCCCTTCCCAGGTCTCTGCAGATGGCAAAGGCCTCAAACTTTAAGGAACAGAACAATGTGTCCCGGGTACCTGGCTTTGCCAGATGCCATTTGAATATGACCTTGTAGAATCCTTTGAATGACTGTCTGTAGAAGAACTCATGGGCCCCTGACACAGATGTCCCGGGTTGTGTGATTCACCACCTGGGACCTGTTTCACTCTACACTTTCCTCCCACGGGAACCTGTACAAAGCACACACACTAGAAAGCCTTAGGTTGGCCCTGCCCTCTGCACCGCCTACATTCTTTACTCTCACTGTAGACAGCAGGAACTTTCATATTCTCACTGGGCAGAGGAGGAAACTGAGGCCTGACAAAGAGAAGCAAGACAATCATGACACACCAGCTCATAAACAGTAAAGCTAAGACCCCAGCCTCAGTAGAATCCCTACCTAAGCGCTCATCTTCACTGTTCTGTCTATAAACCACCCCTTCGGGTGCACTAAAAGCAAGAAAAATTCTCAGAGGATCAAAGAGAGAGGTGGTGTCAGACTTCAGATGTGACACAGCGTTTGGCAACAGAAAGGGAATGAGCTGGGGCACGAGCTCCTACAAACATTTACAGACCAGACCAGAGCACTGAAACATTACTATTGTTTAACTCACACATAGCTTGTTTGTTTGCTGTTCAGTGAATCAGCTGCCAACACTGAAACATTAGGAAGTTTTACATACAAAGCCAGATTTTGGACTTCTCGCCCACAGCCAGGCCTCCCACATGGCAAAAGCCAGCTGGAACTGGGCTGCAGCTGGCCCATGGAGAGGACACATGGCCTCCAGATGATGTCCCCACCAGCTGGAACCCTCACTCAGGTGGCCTCCCTGGCCTCCAGAGGGTTATATGTGCACCGCCAAGGACAGGCTGATTCCATCCCACTTGCCTACAGGCTGCAAGGCTTGAAAGGGTCATCAGTATTGGTATCGCATCCATTCCCTATCAGCACCTGTTGGTGTATAATAAAATATACACAGCATATATTTATCACTCTGACCATTACTAGGTGTACAACTCAGTGGCATTAAGTGTATGCACACTGTTGTGCAACCATCAACACTACCCACCTCCAGAACCTTTTCATCACCCTGAGTATGTGTATACATATATGCAAGGGCATCGTTTTTATAGACTTAGTTATTCATGAATTTAAGAAAATTAACAAGGTCATTGATTCACTCCACCCCTATATGTTGAGCACCACCTAAGTAAGGGGCTCTTTACAGGTGTACGGACATGGCATCATAAATAGGGCAGCCCGTGTGATGATCCCCTAGGGAACATCTGTTAATGTCAAAAGGCATTTTTAATTGTCACAAGTGGGATAGAGGGATGCTAGTGGCAGCTGGAGGGCATGGGCCAGGCATGTGCTTAAACACTGTTCCATGCACAGCCTCTCCTCCCAAGACCAAGAGTAACTGGCTCTAAAATGTCAACAGCAGCAACGCGGAAAAATGCTTCTCTACTTATTGAGTGCTCTGACCAACACTTAGGAAAAGAACAGGGGGTCCAGAGATTTGTTATTCATGGGGCAGCTGTGTGGTGGTGGAGAAGGCAAAGGCAAGTCACCTAGAGGATGTGATGCTGAAGCCAGGGCCCAAAAGCTGAGGTGGAGCTACCAAGGGAGGGGACCCTACCCAGCCACCTGCAGGTTGCCTAGGCTCAGGCTTCCTGGCATCCACCTGCATCTCTTTTCTCCTAAGCCTTACTTCTGCAGCTTCTAGAGCAGGACAGAGGGACAACAGGAGGCAGAATAATGCTCCCTGAAGATGTCCACACCCCAATCTGCAGAACCTATGAATACGCTGAGTTACATTAACAAATTATGGATAGAATTACGGGCAATGATAAGGACACTAGCCTGGATTACTTACAAGGGTACTCTTACCTAAGAGTACCTAAGAGGCAGCCTGGATTACCTAATAGAACCATAGCACCCTTAAATACAGAGGAGGAAGGCAGGAGAGTCATATCAGAGAGATGGAACATGAGAAAGACAAGATGGGTTACTGTGGGCTATGAAGATGCAAGAGGTCGCAATCTACAAGGTGGGGGCCTCTAGAAACTAGAAAGGGCCAGGAAACAAACTTTCCCCTAAAGCCTCCCCAGGAGCCAGCGCTGCCCATACCTTGATTTTAACTCAGTGAGATTACCAGTATGACTTTCGGCCTCCAGAACTACAAGATAAAAAGTGTGTGTGTGACTCCACTTAGTTTGTGGCAATTTGTTAGAGCAGCTATAGGTGACTAAAACAGAATGCCCTCAGCAGGTGTTCCCCTAAATGGCCACAGAAGCCCTGAATGATTACCCTACCCACAGCTGGCCCTCAGGTTCCTCTGAACCTCCCATCATAAACCCAGTCCTCCGTAACTCAGGTAGGTTGGGGCAACAAACAAACCTTGCCTTGAGGAGGTCACCACTTCTAGATAAATATTTGGCTCTTAAGCACGATGTTGGGCGTTGATTGCACACATGATCTTTGAAGCATTGACACAGTTTATTATTCCAGTGGGACTTGATTATTTCTCTGTATCCTAAGAGGCAGTGAGGCCCAATGATACTGCTGCTCCCTCAACCTACCCCCTGGCTCCAGCTGCCCCAGCTGCCCCAGCTGCCCCAGGCCCACTGCCCCACGTGGGAGTGGTGTCAGGCCTACAAAGGGCAGGAGTCACCATATCCCCACTGGTGAGGGCCTTGCTAAGCCCCAGCCGCAGGGACAGCCATCTCCCAGGCTCAACCACCTGATACTCACAGGCCCAGCCTTTTCTTCTTGGCCATCAAGGCCCTTAGCCTCTTGGTCATCTTCCCCTGCTTTGTTTTCCCTTCCAGCCATTGTTCTTAGGGCCCTTGCACTTGCCATTCGCTCTGCTAGGAGTACCTTCCCCTGCTTTCCTATGTGTCTCATCCTAGCCTGAGCTCCACCACCCTGGTAGTATACGGCGATCTTGCTTGCTGGAAAAGGCAGACACACACATCAGCTTATAGATCCATTCACCCATTCTCAGCGCATTGCCATTGACTTACTCAAGCTTTCTTGTGAAGTGAGAACTCCCAGCCACAGCTAGTTTTCACTGCTGCCCGAAAGGACCCTACACACTGACGTGCTTGCCTGCACTACACAAGCTCTCATGTTCTCTGCTACTCTCTGCTTGGCCCACAGTAGATGCTCAGACTGTCTGTGCTGGATAGATGCAAGCATGTGCTTTGCTTCTGGTGCCTGTATGCATCGTGTCTCCCCTATGTGCGGCAGACGCAGGTCTCTGCCAGCCATGGCCTTTCCTGACCCTCTCTCCCCTGCCAAAGCCCTGTTCATTCTTCAAGCCCCAGCTCTAGTGTCCCTTCCCATGCTGCCCTTCAAGGCAGAGCTTTGTTCTGGCCCACGGCTCTCTCCCAGCTCTCGTCAGACCTGCTGGGGGTCGGGGAGGTAACCTTAAGATTCCCTTATGTTGGCTGACTGGCGAACAAATGAATGCTTACAGGAGTCAAAGACAACCACTCCCCACCTCTGCTAGCCATCTGGGTTTACCCCTGAACACTAATTCTTCATTCAAGGGGTCCCAGCCCCATGCACAGATGAGAAAGCTGGAGCTCAGAGAGAGGAACTAGCAGGGCCAGTGAATGACGTAAACCCCTAAACAGGATGAGTCCTATCCCACGCCCACTGGCTCACAGATACTTCCCACCATGAGTAGCTTGGGGCTTATAGCTCCTGGTTTACTTTCCACACACCACTGGCAGGAGAGGCCTTAATCCCTGCTCTTGTCATTTAAAGCTCTTCCTTGTATCAAAGAGCAAAGATAAGTGAGACAGCACAGGTGGGAGCCAGCAGGGCAGGTGGGGGAGAAGGGTGGCCCCAGAGGAGGAGGGAGAGTGCAGAGCTGTCCGGGGGCCATCAGGTGAACTTCTGCCTTGAAGTGTGGCTGAGCCCTGCCCATCACAGCTCTAGGGAAGACACCAAAGGACCAAGGAAGGAGGTCTCAACCTTAAGTAGGCAGGAGTTCAACACGGGAAAACCAGGAAGGTGCGCGTGTTCCTTGTCTTAGGGTGACAGGGTAGGTAGTTAGGTAGGTATGAGCTGGAGCTGGGAAAACCTCAAACAAAAGTGGGCTACTCCTGGTCTCACAATTACAGTACCTCAGAAGAGCTCACAGAGCCCCTGACAGATGTCTCACATGCACAATCATGTAAGTCTAGGCTCAATGCATGTGCACTTAGGGACTCAAACTCCAAGATGACCCAAAAAGGTCTCATTAATTGACCCTCTCCCTTTGTGGAGACCACCAAATTCATCCCCAGCCAGGACTATATAAGACCTAAAAATCCTCCTTCTGACAGAGGGGTGGAGTCCCAGGTCCTTCCCCACTCCTCTGTTCTTAGAAACCATAGGCTGAGTCTCTTGGGGCACTAGGCCTTTCAGAGTCACCTACTCCATTCTCCGCCAAGTGTGCTATGCTTGTCCCTCGATAAACTCACTTGTTAATTTGCTATTGGCTGATTCTGTGTCCCTGACATGGACCTCCACATAATTCTTCTTGGGGAGGATCCAAGAACCAAGAGATCCTTCACAATACATTGGTCCCAGTTGGGACAAGTCTCTGGATTTAAGGTAAGAAGGTACTCTCCCCCTGTGCTAAGGGGACCTACTTTGGGGGTTGGGGGTTGCTGGAGATTGAACCCCGGGTCATCACACTGAGCTACATCCCCAGATATTTTTTTTATTTTTTATTTTGAGACAGGGTCTCGCTAAGTTGCTTGGGCTGAGTTTGAACTTGCTATCCTCCTGCCTCAGCCTATCAGAGTGCTGGGATTACAAGTGTGTGTAACAGTGCCCAGCTTGGGGACCTACTCTGTACACCTTGGACTCTCAGGTTTCCACACCTGATCTCTGCCTGGCTATCGCTGCACAAGGTACTTTGCTAGCTTGTTTCCTCATTGATGGGGCCTAACTTCTGTGCCCCTTTCTACCACACCAGGGAGTCACCTGCGTACAATATTGTGTCTGTCAGGGTCAGAGATCTTCAAGAAAGTGACCTCAAATTGTGGGTTTGTCTTGCAAGACACCTTATTCAGTCACTGGGCTACTATCCTTTGGTTGACACCCACAAGAGTATGAGGGCCAGTTGCGGCTGGCCAGAAGGTGAACTAAGGAACCCAGGGGACTACACTGAGACCAGAGAATTTCATTCCTCAGTTCACCTTCCAGCAGCAATGCCTTTAAGTTGGCCTCCATGACACAAGTATGAGGGGATGAGGATGAGAAGAGATAATGGAGATTCCATGGTATAAGGTCCTGTGGGATCCAATCTGGCCATGAAGCCCTAATTACAGATCATGGCCCCTGGCAAGGACATGGGCCAAACTCCCAGTGAGTAAGAAAGCCCCTCAGAAAGGACCAGGGACAGCCTGGTAAGGGACCTAGTCTGATAATTCCGAGACCCTGTGTGAGAAAGACAGCCTTCTGGGCTACAGGGAAGTGAAGAGGGACATGTCCAGTATACTCTTGACCCTGAAGTGGGGGATGCTCTGTCTTCAGGTAACATGGCACCCTCAGCAGGGATGGCCTTGGGGTACCACATCTTCATTTCCTTCTACCATTCTTTCCTCTTATTCCAGATGGAAACACCCAGTCAGTAAATCAGGATTCACCTCTTGGATAAATCTTCACTAACTAGAATAAGTTTGACCCCCAAACCCTAAAAAGGAAAAGGCTTATTTTCTTCACAATAACTCATGATCACAGGACAAACTGTCAGATGCGGTATCATGGCCCCCCAATGGGTCTCTTGACTTCAGCAGTATCTTGTAATTAGATCTTTTCTACAGGGACCAAAGAGGTTGGAGGTTGCACACATCCAGGCCTTTATGCTCCTCCTGGAAAACCTGGGTCTGTCTTCTAATTGTAAGAGAAAACTCTCAGCCTTCGGCCTCCTTGCTGACCCCTAAGCCTATACTCCTCCTGCTTCTCGACATAAAGGTACTATCTATCACAAGCACTCCTCCAAAAGCCTATAAGCCTGCACCGCCCTATCTCAGTTCGCCTTTCCTGACCTCCTCTGACCAACCCCTCCCAATCTTATGCCCTCTTCAGAAGGCAGTGGAGACAGCAGGGACCACCCTCTATGTTCAGACACCTTTTTCCATGAGTGATCTTCCTAGATCTAAAAGGACCTCAACAACGTTCCCAAAGACCTCTATACCCTCACTGCAGGTTTTCAGAGTCTCCACCAGCCTTTTGATCTACCTTAAAGAGATATTTCTGTGATCTTGAATCAGACTCTTTCTCATATAGACAGGGACCAAACTAGGGAGGCAACTGTACAAATTGGAGATAAACTTCATACCATAAATGAGTATTCCCTCCAGGAATAGGTAGGCAGTCTCTATTACAGATGGCAGCTGGGACTGCAACACACACTCAAGACATCTGGAACAAAAGCTACTTAATTGTATGCCTAATAGAAGGGATGGAATGGTGTCATCAAAGCCAGTCAATCATGTTAGCAAACTAAAACTTACAAATCAAGAAAAAGAAGAAAACCCCTCAATGTTTTCAGAAAGACTGAGGGAAGCCCCCAATCATATCAGCACAGTACCAGAAACAGGTTGGTCACCTGGTTTTGAACTGCCAGTTCATTAACTAGTCAGCCCCAGACATCAGGAGAAAATTGCAAAAGCTACCTCTAGGACCAGACTCCCTCACTTGTGAACTCTTTGAAGTAGCCAATTCAGTATTTTACAATAGAGATTTGGAAGAAGAAAAAGGGAAAAGGAAAAGAAAACAAACAAAAGTAATCAAGAACATGCCCAACTATTGGCAGCCCTACAAGTCCAGCAGCTATCTCAGGGACTGCCCGTAAAATAAACACCTGCTAAGGGGACCTGTCACCTCCGTAATAAGAAGGGACACTGGAGATATGAATGCCCCCTCTGTAAGCTCCTAAAATGGCCTTCCCTCAATGCCATCAAAACAGACAGTGGAGAAAAAATTTCCCCCTTGACCAGAGGACTGAAGGTCCAACTCCTCCCTTGTCTGTCAGTGATGGAGGAGGACACCAACAGGCTTCCCTGACATTTTAACCACTACAGCAGAGCCTAGGGTGACCTCTGATATGGAGGCTGCCTACTCTGTCCTAACTTCCTTCTCTGGAAAATGCTTCTCCAATCCCTGTTTGGTTATGGAAAGGAAGGGCCTACCCACAAACCTCAGATTTACCCCACCCTTACTGCACCTTAGCTCCCACAATAAGCTATATTCATCCATCAGTTGTTCCAATGTCCCAGTCCCTTACTGGAAAGGGATATTGTTAGTAAATGCCAGTCAGCCTGATCTTCAACTCCCCACACAGGGAAATGGGGTATTTCCTGGTCCTGTTAGGAGAGATCCAAGACACCCATCTCTGACCCTCTCTCACCCAGGTAGACTCCAGAGTATGGGTCAATGAAGTTCTGGGAAGAGCACTAACCGAGGGCCAAAGAACCTCAGATTCATTGGGCCCAAAGCCCATAGGCCTCCAGCAAGTTTAAAAGAGCCATTCAAACCTTAAAAAGGACCCTATCTAAACTATGCCAAGAAACCTCCAAACACAGTTGGACCAACTCCCAATCGCCTTATTCAGGATCTGAATCTGTCCAAGCTCCACCCTACAGCTTAAGGCCTTTAAGATGTTATACGGCAGGCCCTTCTTCCAGGCAGATCTAGCCTCAGACCTAGTCCACGCAGCTCAAACTGCACTTAACTGCTCTTAAGGGGGGGATAACAAAATTTACAACAGTATGGCAATCAACTCGCCCCAAGTCTCCACGGTCCTAACTAACAATGGAGGCCAGACTCCCTTATCCACCCCAAAGACATGGTAGTCATTAAAAAAGAGATTGATTCCCTGAGTTATAGCACATCCCTATATAGCCTTGGTATCCACCCCTCTGCCATCAAGATTCCAGACATACCCAGGTGACTCCACATATCAAGGGTCAAACTGGTTTCAGAATCTGAAGAGGATAAACACTCATGCTTCCCAGAGTCTACCTGTGAGCCCCTAGAGGACCTCAAGTTTCTTTTCAAACAAACATCTCCAGAAAGCAGACATTTAAACAGGTGCTATGGCTTAAAACTAGATATTCCCCCCAAGCCTCATGCACTTATCTGTGGGGCTTTTTGGAGGCGGTTGGACCAAGGGTGTGTGAATATGGATTAGTCCCCAGTTGGAGTAGCATAGTTCTGGGCGTGGCTGAATTGATTTACTGAAGAGAGAAACCCCACCCTGGGTGTGGGTGGCATGAATCAACAGGCTTGTAACCTGGATGGAATATAAAGGCACAGAAAGAAGGCTGTTTTCTGCATCCTGCCTGCCCTGCCAGGGACTGTTTCTCCTCAGCTATGTCCCTCTGTCATGCTGCCTTGTTTGGAACCAGCTGACTATACACTGAAATTTCTACCAACTGTGTGGTAAAATAAATTTTTCCTCCTTTAACTTTGGATGTTGGCTATTTTGTCTCACCAATGAGAAAAGTAACTAAGTAAGACAAGAAGTAAGTTAATGATTGCTAGTTGCTTTTAATAAGAGAGCTAATTCTTTTGGTTTTCCTGGTTTGCCTATGTTGCCATTCTCTTCTGCATTCCTCCTTAATCCATTGAGCCCTGCCAGATTTAAAGAACTTGCTGATCTGGAGAGTTCTACACCCTTATATTAAGGGATCTTGTCAATATCCCATAGTCTCCCTCCCTTCCAAGATGAATCCTTGATTTTTTTACCTAGTCTGGTATAAATACCTACTAGGAAACCTCCAAGAGTATGCCTCATAGAGATCTTAACTTTTCTAAGCTAATTATCATGCTAAGGTCTTGCTTTTCTCTGATTTATTTCCTATTCATAACCACTTTGAAACCTTCTCCACACCTCAGTGGAGAGCCTAACTCCAGGTTGCTGTTAGCCAGCAACTGCTATAGTACTGATTCATTGGGTCATTAATCAAACCCAGTGCTGGATCATATGTACAGGCTCCAACTCAAAAGAGTTGCAATGGCTTCTCCTTTTATTAATCTTGTACAGTCAGTAGAGGCCTAATCCATTTACAGAGCACTCCTGTTCCAGTTCCCCAAGCCAATGTTCCTGTCACCCAAGTTCTTCAAGAGAGACCACTAAAGGCCTTTCCATCTAAAAGGACTAGAGCCTTTCCATCTAAAAGGACTATCAGACCCTTTTCTCAGATCTCCAATTTTCTCCTAATACTACTTTTCCTATCTATCACATATTTCCAAAATGGCAGGCAAAACCTAGTTGGATTTCTCAGTGCCTCACTTTGCAGGTTCTATTTTAACATTTCCCAAGAGAAATCTGTTACTCTAGATACACAGATACCTATTTCCAACCACCTGTCTTATCAGAACTCCTGAGCATGCCCAACCCTCACAACATCACTTTCCTGAATTGGACTTTACTTCCATGCAATGCCTCCTCTTACAGATAATCCTATTCTGGACTCCCAAGAGAATCTGATCCCTGGATCCTTGCCTCAACTTCTTCGTTGGGGAGGTAGGGATCATTGTAAAATCTTGGTAACTCCATCAGAATGTTTATACCTGAAACCTATTCCAAAACATCCTTCCCAGAGTGGACTAATCCAGTTACTCTTCTCTGGATCACTCTATGTCATGGGCCTAGCAAGTAATACATACAATCCCTACCTAGCATTCAAAAGTTCCCAATGATTGGACTGCTAAAACTAATCAAACAACCAAATTCACAAATTTAGGCCAAGTCCTACTGTCAGCAATCCCCTACTCCACCTCACAAACTCAAGCATATTCCTTTTTACCCCCAGGTTGAACAGGAGCTTGCTCTCCTCCTAACATTTGGGGGTGGTAATACTCCCAGGCCAATGCCCACAGTCAGATCCCATCCACTTCACTCAAATCAAAGCAAGCCCCACCTGTCTTAATACCTCAGTCACTGGGTTGGCCATTGCAGCCATCACTGCCATCAGAGCTCCCAGAACAGCACTCAGCTCAGCTCTCTCAAGAACTAGCCCTGTCCTTGGATACCTTTCCAGTGACGTAAGATACACTAGACTAGAAAGTTAACTGCTGGCTGAGGTAACCTTACAAAATCAAAGAACACTTGACCTTTTAATGACTGCTTAAGGAGGGGCTTATGTGAATCTACAAGAGGCATGTTCTTTCCACCTAAACCAATCAGGGTTATTATAAGAGAACCTGAAAAAAAAAAAAACAAAAAACAAAAAACAAAAAAACATCAGGAATGGGATGAAAAGATTCAAGAAAACAAATGGGTTCCCCTCAGTTTGTTCTGGGAAGATCTGGGCTGGCTTCTCCCTTCCCTTGGGCCTTTCTTCTTCCTATTACTCCTTTAGAACCATGCTTCTCATACTTACTCAAAAGATTTATTTTTTTTTTATCTCTTTAGAGGATTTATCTCTTTAGAGGCTATTAAATTCCAAATTATGCTTTCCCAAGGATTTCAACCACTTCTGGCCAAAGACCGCCCCCATCCTATCACCTGTTGACCACCCTGACCACTCCAGAAATACCTTCTGTTTCTGAACTCCGCCCCTCTTTGTTGCCCCTAATGCCCTGTTCCTCACAGGCCTTAACACTTCACAGGGCATTTCAATCCCTCTAAATACTCTGGAGCCAAAACTCCACTCTCAAGCCGGCAGGGCCACTTCAGATAGCAAAGGGGGACTCTAAAATCAGCATAGACAATGCTTAGCAGGAAGCAATTTCAGAAGAATTTCCTTGCTCCTATTCCTGAGTTCAGAGTTCCAACTCCTTCAAGGGGGAATGATAGAGTAGGCAATCAGCTTCCTCAAAAGGGCTCACAGAGCCCCTGCCAGGTACTTTTCTTGCATAATTATTTAAGTCTAGGGTGAATGCATGCACACCTAGGGGACTTGAACCCCAAGGTAATCCCCCAAAAGGCCTCATTAACATATATCTACATTGTGGGTCAAGCACCTGCTTTGTGGAGGACAGCTTCCATCTTCATTCTGGCCAAGACCATTGGTATGGTTTGTGTCTGGATGTTCCCCCAAAGCCTCATGCAGGCATGGGGCGGGCTTCTAGAGTTTATGATTGATCCATGGTCCAATGCTGGGATTATGGGTGTGAGTGCTACACCCACCCTGGGGCAGGTAGTATGCATACAATATAAGGGAGGGAAGGAGGCTTGCTCTTCTCTCTGCCACTCCTCATTTTTGCTCTTGCTGCTTTTGCTGTTTTCTGCCGCCATGAACTGTTGCCCTCTGCCATGTGCCACTCTGCCTTGGAGCCAGCAAAGCACGGACTGAAACTCCCACAAACTGTAAGCTAAATAAACTTTTCTTTCCTTAATTTTGGGCGTCAGGTATTTTGTCTCAGCAATGAGACAAAAGTAACCAAGACAACCATATAAAACCAATAACTCCCCTCTCATCAGAGAGGTGGAAGGCCACTGCCTATAGGACTTTTAGCCCTGGTGGCCAGAGCCCATCCCCATTCCTTTGCCCTGATAAAGTATAAGCCCAATCTCTCAGGGCACTCAGCCTTTCATGGAGTCACCTGCTTCGTTCTATCCTAAGTGAGCCATGCTTGTCCATCACTAAGCTTGCTTGGTAATTCAGCAGATTCTTTGTGCCTCTGACACGGACCTCCCTGTAATTCTTCTGGGGAGGATCCAAGAACTGAAAGATCCTTCTCAGTGCAGCTCTCACTAGTAATAAAGGCTTCAGGCACCTCCTCACCCTTTGGCTCTTCTGAGGGACAGACCCTGGGAAGGAAATTGCTGATCAAATCCCACTCTCTTGCTTTTGCTTTTATACCCCTAGAGCCCTCTCAGCTATCAGCAAGGAATTCAGCAGAGAAGAGTTGTAAAGGAGTGGAAGGAGAGAGAGGCCAGCAGAAGTAGGGACCCTCTAGCAGGAGGAAACAGAGTGCAGAACTTAGGGGAGGGAAAGCCCAGTAATAATAAACAGCTACTGTTTCTTTTCTTTTGAGACAGGGTCTCACTAAATAGTTCAGGCTAGCTTTGAACTCACTGTGTAACCCCAGCTGGCTTGAACTTGTGGTGATCCCTCTGCCTCAGCCTCCTGAGTGCTGGGATTATAGGAGTGTGCCACCACACCCAGCTCAGCTACTATTTCTTAAATATGTGTCAAGAATTCCCAATAGAACCAGCTCCTGTGAGGCAAACTGGTATTTCTTCTGCTCCTGTGATACCCCCAGGGGAGAATGAAAGGATCATCCCCAAAACACCGTCCTGGAGGAAGATATCACTGTCATTCTTGTTCCTTTGCTGATTTAAGGGTAGCACCTGTATTTGAAGGCAGAAACTAAACCAAGGGCCATGGAGACTGTGAGAGAAGAGAATTGTGCAGGTGCTGAGCTTCAGGTAATGGCAGCAGGAAGACCTGTGCTTCAGGAAGCCACTGATCTAGCTGCTTAATTCCAATGGGTGGGATGGCATCCGGCATGAGGAACCTCCAGCCTCCCAAAGCCCCAGGAATGGACTGGCACAGCAGAATGAAACAGAGCCCCTCCTCCGAAGGTACTGACAAAACTGGCAGCAGTGGTGACCTCGGTGGTCTCAGTCCAATTGACTGGGCTCCTTTGAGCCCTAAGGGTTCTCAGACCATCCTTGAGAGGTTGAGATGGGTCTAGGTGGGCCTCTGCAAAAAGACTGACCCTTGACTGAACCAATCTCACAGGATATTTGATTTGAAAATTAAAGAAGAGTGGCACTGCTTACACACTTCAAGATCAGGGAACAATTAGTACAGTTAATACATCATCTCATGTATTCCACACATCGGAATAAGTGTAAGTAGGTCATATAATTGAATCCATAATTGAGTAGGTCCTATAATTGAATAAATGTGAGTAGATCCTATAATTGAACCCATTTTATAGATGTCCTGAAAGGCAAGTACCTTTCCTAAAATCACTCAGGCTGTTTGTTTCACAAGCTGAACCAGGGCTCAGGTGCTCTCTCAGTCTAATATTCTTTTCCTCTCTGGAAATGAATAAGTGATTGACTAGAGAAGGAGAAGCTGAGAGGACATGATTATCACCAGGGAGATGGGATATGGCCTGCTCTTTCTGGAAACTTCCCCCTCTTTGACTTATCTCTGTCTTGCCTACTTCTTTTAAATAGGACCTACCGAAACACACAGGGACATATTAGAAATGTGGTTCCCAATTTCCAAATTTCATGATCCTGGGTTTCAACCCTGACAGAGTCCCAGGTCACTGTGTCCTATCAGACACAAGTGAAACATTTTTCTTAGAGCAAGACACTTGCAGCCATCAAAGGCCACAAAGTCCCCAGGACCTTTCAGCCCAGCTCACTGCCTATCCAGATCCTGGTTTTAAGGGACAAGGAGCAAATCTGATTGGCCAGCTCATCTTTTCTCCCCAGGCCACATGTCGTAGGCCAACTGAGAGTCTGTAACATTCCAATCAGCTCTGTCTTGTAGATCAAGAGGGGAAAGGACATAGCAGGGCCAAGCAAGCAACAGGCCACCCTAAGCTTTCAAGCTCAGAGTAGAAGTTCTTGGGTAGTAGCAGGTTCAACCACAGTAGCACAGGGAGCACCAGAAATTCCTGTGTCAACCAGCAGGACAGCTTGGGCACTGCTAATGAAAGGCACACAAACATGGGGTACACAGGGACACTGGCTACAGAGACCCCATGACTTCCTAATAACAGGGCCCTTCCACAAATGAAAGGCTTATGGTTCAGAAAGATCAGTAATAGACTAATGCAAGAGGCCAAATGTGGTAGGCATTTTTATTACGCTGTGAACCAGGTCTTCAGCGTAGACAACATGTACTGGCATGGTGAAAGGAGGAAAAAGCCACTAAAGTCAGAGGAGCCGCTCTCAATGTATTTTGGTCACGGTCTGTGAGTTCTCAAGTGTCCTGGTGACTGTGTGGGAAGGATCGCTCCACTGTGTTCCCAGCCACAAAAGGCCGATGACTCACCTGCTCTTGCCTGACACGTGGAAGGTAGTGTTACAATGCTGCCTGTGACGTGTGTGGGGCTAATGAACCTGCCCAATGCTTTCTAACCCAGGTGAGCTCCCAGGACTCAGCTCTTACTGTGCCACCAGCAGGGGTGGTTTTCCAGAAAATGCCACCATGGGGACCCTGTGGGTGTCCTTGGAGTCAGAGGTGGCCCGGGCAAAGCAGAGGCAGCTGGTTTATTTTTGGTGAGGCTGAGTGTCCCTGCATCTACTGCCCATACCCCCCCCTTGCTTTCCCATCCACCTGGGCTCTACTGCCTTTGTGACCGCCAGTGGCACCCCTGCCGAGGTTGATGAGGTGGGTATATGGCCTCTCGCAGATTCAGCCTTTTAATCTGCTCTCAAACAAGGCAGGATCCCAATTACAGGGCCCGACAGGGCTGCATCACTCTGCCCCACGCCTCTTCAGAAGCAGCATGACTCCAATGAAGTGTACTCAAGGTGACCTCAGCCTGCAGGGCACTTTCTCCAGCCCGATGCACATGGCAACCACTGTGAAAGGGAGACGGGTCCTGGGGAGTTATAAGAAAGGTCTGCTTCTCTACCTCAGTTTCCTCATCTGGGAGCTGGAAGGGTTTTCCCACAACAGAGCACAGAATACTTTTTGTCACAAGAGTTTCTTCAGTATCCGCTCAGATGAGACAGATGATAGGGAAGCCATCCAGTGTATCAGCCCCACTCTGTCTTTGTAGCTCCTGCCTCATGTGGCTGAGCCCCTGCCGCAGTTCACCCTCTGCGGTCAAGGCAAGTTCAGCCCTGATCCTCTCCCACCCTCAGATCTTCATTGCTGCACAATCCCACCATACTCAAGCTGGGAGGCTGGGGGTGGGGCAGGAGGAGGGCACCCCCTACCAACTACCCTCAGATTGACATATTCAGACAAAAATCTAGCAAGAAAGGTCACCAAAGGCACCATCATCCAGAACCTCCTAGAGGGGGCTGTACCATGGACTCTGGGTGGCCCATGTCCACTGTTCTCAGGGCAGGGACCACCAGGTGCTTTGAAATTCATGGCCTTGGTATCTTAAGCATAACCAGGACCTTCCTAGCTGGGCACAGGACCCAGAGGTGGGCAGGAGTGCAAGTGGGGAGTCTGGGCACAGAGCCTCATCCTGTCCAAGGTGATTTCCACAGCCTGACCGCACCATCAAGTTTACCACATGGGGGGACCGACCCTGCTACACAAGCCAATAGGTTCAGAGCCTCAGGAAGGGGCCCCCGGCCATGCAGAATTAGGTCAAGCAGGTTCTGTTCAAATGGCTGATACTCTGACTTGGGCACAGCCAGACCAGGGAGCAACCTGTCGAAACTCAGTAAGGCAGAAAGGAGGAAGAGGAGAAAGGGAACAAAGTAGGGGAAGAAGAAGAGGAGGAGGAAGAAAAGGGGGAAGAAGAGGAGGAGGAAGAAAAGAAAAAAGGAGGTAGAGGCGTGGCAACAGCACTGGAGGCCTTTCCACAGCCTATTGGCCTGCGCAGCTGTTTAGTCAGGGGCTTCCACTGTGTGAGAGGATCCCGCAGGTAGGTGGGCAAAAGCCACGGTGGACCAGGAGCCTCAGCACCTCCCAAGCCTCCCAGCAGCCCTGTCCTCTGCAGGACTGGATCTAGGATGACAAAGACACACAGTTCTGCCCCCAGAAAGTTTTGTGGCACTGCAGTTCTTAGCTAGAAGAACCTGATAGCTCTGGGTTGGCCTGGAGGGAGGCCTAGGGTGCAGCCCAGGGCGTGTGGGGCCTGTGGTCTGCGGGCAGGTTCCAGTACCTCCAGGCCCCACCTCATGGCCACACCACAGTTAGGGTTTCCAGGGCAGAAAAACCTCAACCACAACCAGAGGATCCCACAACCTCAAATTAGGAAAACCAAAGCCAACACCAGGCCCGGTAACTGGTCACCATGGGAACTGGAGTCTGGGCCCTCCAGGACACAGAGTCTGAGAGAAAAAAATCTCATGTGGACTGGGGAAAGTAAAGAGACTGGGAATGGTCTCTCCCAGGAATCCCCCCAGGGTCAGCACTGACACTGGGCTACCTCTTTGTTTGAGTGACTGCTATGACACTTATCAAAGACTCATATATCCACAGCCCCAAGGTCTCTTTCTAAAATATAAATGGGTGTCATTGCATTATCTGAACTCAAACCCATGGCCTTGGGTAAGTCACTCAGTTTTTTTCTCCTGCACATGAAGATACTGCTGCTACCCACCTTGCATTGCTGTGCTAAGGATTAACACCATGTGTGCAAAGCACCTAGCACAGACAAAGTGCCACTGAGTGTAACTATCACCATCCCCACTGTGGTCTTCATGGTATCACCCCCTCCGCATCACAATCATCATCACCACTACCATCATGCGTACCGTCATCACCTCCACCACCACCACCAGGCTATTTGTGGAGGAGAGAAGTAAGGACACAGGGCTGAAATGATATAAACAGTAGGTCTCAGGTTTAGGTTTTCTGATTCCAAGGTTACCCATGTCTGTACGTTACCCCACACCCAAGCACACGCATACACACATACTCCCTGTTCATCAGCATGATGTCGAGGTCTGTCCCAACACTGCCAGAAGGTGCTGCCGGAACTCATACAGGGGCTGCACGATTTGACCCATACCTCTCAGACCTCCCTTCCCCTCCCCTCCCCTCCCCCCCCCTCCTCCCACCTTCACTCACTTTACCCCGCTGTTCCTCAAACACCCAAGCACGCTGAGGACTTTGCTCTAGCTCAGGAGTCAGCAAACCTTTTATGTAAAGGGCCGCATATGTAAACACATGGGCATGGCCATATTCCAACAAAACTTTATTTATGTAAACAGGCACCAAAAGCTGAATTTGACCCCAAAGGGCCTCATTTGCTTAGTCAGTCAGCTCTGCTGCTTCCTCTACCTGGAACCATCTTCCTTCCGCTCAGGAAGCCCTTGCGCCCCCTTCAGGTTTTGCACGGCTCCTACTTTCTCCATGTAGCTGGCCTTGACCACCTTTCTAAAAAGAATAATTTATTTTTTAAATTTTTTATTAGTACAGATCTGTCACACATGATTACATTCACCATAGGGAATTTGTACCTGTGCATAATATATACCTTAATTCTTCTTCAAAAATAATTTATTAAAGTGATATTCATATAACACACAATTAAGCACTTTAACATAAACAAGTCAGCGGCACACAGTGCTACCACCATCTCCCTTTCATTCCAAAGACATTTCCATCGCTCCACAGCAAAGCCCTCGGTCACCTTGTCCAATGTGCCGCACTGCCCACACAGCCCCAGCTGTCCTGCTCCCTCCGCCCCTCGAGCACGCATTACCTTGCAGCTTTCCACATGCCTAGCTTACTGAGTTGGTCTACTCACTGCTGGTCCGCTGTGCCTGCCCCACCTCCATCAGAATGCAGGCTTCCTGAGGGCAGGTGTCTGTACCTTGTCCCTGCTGCCTAGTGCTTTGATACTCCCTGCTCAGTGAGCCTGTGATGATAGCTAAGCACATGGGAAGCTAGGACAGAAGCTAGGCAGGGACTGAAAAGCAAACAAGCTGTATCACACACCCTAGTCCTCCTTTGGCCTCCATTTTCCTCTCTGAAAGTAGGTACACACCATCTTCCTGACAGACACAGCCTCCCCAGCCCAGCCCCTGGACCGTCTCCCCACCTCATTGTGTCCCTTCTCCTAGGGCAGGGTGGGAAGACAGTGCTCTGACTAGATGGGTAGGGTGAGATTTCTGTCTCCTCTAAGAACTGAGTGACCACAGACCATGTCCCCAACCTTTCTGAGCCACAGTTTCCCAACTGGCATAATAACCAAAGGTCTTATGTAAGGGTCGGTTGAAGAGTGCATTTAAAGCTCTTGCACAGCGCCAGACCCGAAGTGGGCTCTGACCTAACTCTAAGCCCTCTTGCTCCCCATCACGCCCCACCTCCCCTTCCCTGGGGCCTTCTTCCTCTTCCTTTGCTCCTCTGTCCCTCTTTATTCATTTAAAGAGCATTTCCTCCAAAAGGAAGCAGATCCCCATCCCTCATCCCGGAGGAAGCAAACACTACTACACTGACCTCCTTAAAAATGTCCTTTCCAAGGAAAATAATTTTTAAACATTTTTTTAAAAGCTTACTATGTTTTTGCCCGCACCAGTTTTCACAGTTGAGAGAGTCTGGCCACAAAAATTAACTTTTCACTACAAAAGTAATCCCTTTCTCTCAGCAGAGCCCAAAGTCGGCCACTTGTGTCTTCATTATGTTTCCTCTGAGTTAAAGAAGAGCGAGCAGGGGGAGGGAGGAGCACTGTCCCCTGAGAAATGTCGCTGGCAGCCAGACGCTGGCCCCTGCAGCACAACTGTGCCTATTTTGTTGGAGAAATAAACAGGACTATTTGCTTAGGAAAAAAATGCCCCAATTTTTCATAGGATCGTCAAAAATATTTGCATTTCCCTGTGAGTAATAATTACATCTGCTCTCCCCAGGATTTTTGCATCATTTACTTAAAAGACACTGAACAAGCTCTTTAGAAATCCTTCCCTGTTGAAATCCGCCCAGTGTTCGGGTACATTATGATATGGATATAGCAGCACGCACAAGGCCAAGGGAGTCTGAGGTAAGACCAAGTCAGGGAGAGCCAGGCCCTGGGCGGAGTACGAGACCTCCCTGATCTCAGAGCCTCACAACAGCAAAGCAATGTACATTTACTTTGCGGAGAAAGGCACAAGCCCAGAGGGGCCAATTATCTGGCCTGGGGTCGCACAGTTGCTGAGTGGCTGAGCTGGGATTTGGACTCAGGAATGCCTGCTTCTTAATTCCTATTCCACAAGTGGACATGGGGTTAAGAAAGTTCCCCCAAGGTGCGAGGCCACAGAAGTACAAAGCCAACACACCCTCGAGTGACCGGTCAAGGAAAAATCCCCAACACAGACATGAAGGCTCTCACCTGCTTTTACCTCTGTGTGCTCCTCCCAAGGCCTCCTGTCTCAATAAATGGTACCAGTAGTCACTCTGTGACAGGCCAGGTGGCATCCCGGATCCCATCCTTCCTGTGCCTCTGGGATAATTAGCCTCTGAGAGGCCCCAGAGACTCCGTTTCCTGCTTGGTCTCCTCCCACCAGGAGGGAGCGGGGCCTGATATGTACTCGGAAAGCTGGGGCCAGGAGCAGGTAAGCCACAGTTGGAGGGAGTAAAGGAATCCTGTTTTTGTGCTCCAGGACAGTATCAGGGGGCCTCGTATAGAACTGCTTTCTTTAAGGGCTGTATGAATTCCTGAGCCAGTGAGGCACTTTGTGGGCCACTCACCTCCCTCAACACCAGGGCTCAGGCCAGAACTGTCCCTCCCAAGGCTTTTTCAACTTTTTTTTTGGTACCAGGAATTTGAACACAGGACCTTGAGCTTGCCAGGCACTATGCCACTGAGCTGTATCCCCAGTCCTTCCAGGCTTCTTCCGAACCCACTGCAATGCAGTATGATCCCCACCAGCTGACATGGGGTTAAGAAAGTTTCCCCACAGCATGAGGCACAAAAGCATAAAACCAACACACCCTAGAGGGACCTGTAAAGGAAGATTGACGGAGTTGGGCAGGCCAGGGATGACAGCCAGTACTATGTTCACAGACTTGTGACCCTGGGAAGTTGCTGGCCCTCTCCAAGAGGATCAGATTCTTCAAGTATAGAATGAATAGAAAGTGATTAGCACTAACTAGCACTCAGTAAATGTAAGATGTCACCATTGCTTCCTGCCCTAACCCTCAACTTCGTTTCAGAGTCCAGGATCTGGGGACTGGAAGGATCTGTATGTGTCCTGATTCAACCTCCTCCAACACCTGCACTGGGCTGGCATCTCCCGGCATGCTGTCCTCCATGGCTATGCTGAAGTCAGCTGTCTCCCCTAAATGTCTTCTGTCCATTCAGCTGCAGACTCGGGCTGAGGCCCACCTGGTGCCTGGAACAACTCACAGGGGAAGACTGACAAGTGCTTAGAAGACAATAGTATGTAGGACAAAGGCTGGACACCAGAGAGGGAAGTGACTCAGCCTGGGGGTCAAGGAAATCTCTCTGAAGGGCAAAGCTCGGGCTGGGCCATCTCTTCTGAAGGCCACACAGAGCCCAGGGGCCCCTGGCAGTGATATGGAGCAAGCAGTCAGCTGGCAAGAGATTCCATCTGGGTTCCAGAACCTCAGCCCGTGGCACTGGCACCACCCAGCCTCAGCCTCTCCCCTAGCATGAGGCCCACCCATCTTGCAGCTCTCCTCCCTTACGCTGTGTCTGGGAAGTGGAGGGCAGTGGGATGGCCAGGCCGTTCTGCCAGCAGCCTCCAGCCCTTGCCTAGTCCCCTGCTCAGGGCTGGACCTCCCCAGAGTTGGACAGTCACTGAGGTTCGGGTCCAGGCCTGAGACTTCCAGCTAACACTGGGCCGTTCTTGCAGGCCCACAGGAGCCAGGAAGCAGCCTCAGGTACTAGAGAGCTGCTGCAGATGCCAGATACGAGGCTGATATCTCTGTGAACTCTCCACTTCGGAGAATGGCTTGTAAGAAAGCCTCCACTGCGTGTCATGGAGAAGACACGGAGCAGCCTAAGCAGTGGCTGACTGGCCCAAGGTCACTCAGAGGACAGACATATGCCTCCCAGCTTCCTCACTCACAGCTCTTTCCCTGCACTCACCCTTCCCTCCAACTGCTGGGGCCAAGGGAAGCCCATGGAGTGGGCAGCTGCTGGAAAGGAGTTGGGATATAGTGGGGACAAGCCTGAGCTACACAACCACAGATGACTACTAAAGAAGCAGCAAGAAGCCCTCCTACATGCAGAGCTCTTCCCAGCCATGGGTTACTTCTACACAAGCACACAAATTCAACAGGGCTACAGCATCACACCTATTCCACAGACAAGTAAGCTGAGGCCAAGAGTAGACTGGGGTTTGCTTACAATGCATGGTCAGTGATAGCTGCCTGACCCTGACCCAGAGCTCCTTCTACCACCAAAGAGGAATGGGCGTGGGCATGGCTCCAGGACTCAAAGACACACCTGTGATTCCTGCAAGAACCTTGGGAGCAACCTCAGAACCGGCCTGACTGTGCTGGCTCTGCCTACAACATATGCCAGCACATGGTGCAACCCCAATGCAGGTGACCACGCACAGGTACCAAGGACGCCTCCCAGAGGCCCAACTGCAGACTTACGGAGGAAGGATCACGGCTGGACCCCAGCTCCCCATGGCCCTTTGTCCTCAGCACTCCCCTCTCATTCCTCTTATGTGCCAAAGTAGGCAGGGGCAAGGCAGCAAGCCTAATGTCTGCCTCTGAAATGATTCTTCAGTTATAAAATGGCCAAGGGAAGCTCTATTTAAAAGATGAGATTTTTAAGCTAACAGTCAAAGTCAAGGTAGTACACAGAATGGATAGACAGCCACCAGATGAGTGAGTAGAACACAGTGCCTCAGTGTCTTATAGCTGCAATAACAAACTGAGAATCTTAAAACAACACAAATTTATCACCTAACAGTTCCATGTCAGAAGCCTGAAACCAGATTCACTGGGCTTAAATCAAGGTATTGGCAGTGCTGGCTCCTTCCAGGGGCTCCTGAAGAGAATCTATTTCCTTGCCTTTTTCAGCTTCTCAGGACACCTAAAATCCTTGGCTTGTGGCCTCTTCCTGTACCCTCAAAGATAGTAACCACCAGTGACATCTTTCCCAGGCTGCATCATCCCTACTTCCTTTCCTGTAGCCCAGTTTCCCTCTGCTTCTCTCTTAGAAGAGCCCTTAAACACTTAATCCGGGATAACTTGCCCCTCTCAAGATGCTTGACTTTACACATCTGCAAGTCCTTTTCACTGGGTAGGTAACAAACTCAAAAGTCACAGGGATTTATATGTCATTTTCTTTAGGGAGCCTCTATTTAGCCTACCACGGTAGAGCTTAAGGCCACAACTGCTCCAAAATCAGACTGCCTGGGTTCAAATCCCAGCTGTGCCATTTACTAGTTAAGGGATTCTGGGCAAGTTACCCAACCTCTCTAGGCTTCCTGACTGCTCTGTAACTGCACAGACACAGAAGTCGTTGAGCTAAGACATGTAAAGCATTCCACACAGTTAAGAAAGCTGACTGACCTAGGGCTGCAATTATCCCCATGTTCCCACCAGACTCAGAACAATCAGACATTCGAGCTGGGAGGAACCTAGCTTTCAGTAAACAGTTGGGGACACAGGTCCAAAGGGACAAGTCAGTCATCTAGGTCACAGGGCAGTTTCTTAGGCAACCCCCAGTACCCTCTAACCACCACTTGGCACAGACCAGCCAAAGGAAGGGTCCCACGTGGTCCTCAGCACCTGTACCCAGTAGATGCTGGAGGGCACTGCAGCCAGGAAGCACCTGCAGGAGGCAGGCAGCCAGCTTCTCACACATAGTTTCCACCCCACCCACAGCTCAGGGGCCAAATCAGACACAGCACAACTCCCCAGGAGAGGCCAGGGAGCCTCATCTTGGCTGGGGACACTGAGACTGTGTTCAGGTCCAAGGGAAGGTGCTTCAGCCTACAGAGGTCAGCCAGGCTCCTGGGTGCTGTCCCTCATTGTGTGACCTTGGTCTGGAGAGGACACCTTCCCACATCAGAAAGCAAGGCCTGGACCAGCTCAGCAGCTCTCAGCAAGTACAGGGAAGCCATACATGGACATAGCTGAAGTGCACACACTTTGCTGGCTCATATGGGCAGTAACATGCATTGGTGTTCACAGCGCAGGCTGACCAGACAGTCCAGAGGTGTGTACAGCTCGTAGATGAGGAAGACACGACTCACCTTATACAGATGGCTATTTGCAGGAAACCTTCTCCCCCAAAGGAGAAAGGAATCACCATGGATCTCGGGAGAGATTCACCTAGACTCTGCAGCTTCCCATAAAGAGGCCTGGCTGGCCCACTCACAAGGATTCCCTCCCGTAAGCCTCATTGGTTGGGTTCCCTCAACATATATAGTCCTGCAGCTAAAACCGGGCAGCCTCCCAAAGGCTCCATACAGGGCCTTCCTCCAACTTGGAGGTCCAGGCAGCAGACTTTCAAACAGAGAGCTGCCCCAAGTGGACTAGGCCCCAGGGCACAAGCAAGCCTTCACCGACTTCCTCACTGGGAGGGTTATTTTCTGCCCCAGAGCCTTTGCATATGATATATCCTCTGCTGGATAGATACTTCCAAAATCATTTGGTAAAACTGAAACATTTTAAGGTTATAGAAAGAGAGTAAAAATTTCAAAAGCATGACAGGTTTTGTCAAAATAATTCATTCATCCACTCTCCTATTAAGAGACATGGTTATTTTCCCCAGGTCTTTACAAGCAATGTTGCTCTAAGCACCATGACAAATGTCCCCTTGGTACAAGTGGCTCTTCATGCTGCAACCCCCACCTGGCCCAGTCGTCAGGTCTTAGGTCTCCCTGAACACCCTGTTCCATCAGCCTGAAATTCACGCTTCTCTCCCCCGTTCCCCAGGCTTTTGCTTTGAAAAGCACTCATTATAGTTAGTCCGTAGATATTTACTTATTATTTGACTGGGCTCCCATCCAAGACATGTCCATCTTGCTCACTGGGGACTCCCCAGTGCCCAGATGTTACCCAGCACACAGCAGACCCCTGGAAGCATCTGCACATGCATGAACATGTAGACACATGAGTAAGCAGAGGTGCTGTCCCAGAAGCAGGCTTTGCTGAGCTCAACACCACCCAGGCATCTGAGACGCGAACCTAGCATGTCCTGTGCTGCCTGCCCTCACTCTGCCCTTGCAGGGAAGGAAGGAGGCAGAGGAGAGAGAAGCCAAGAGTTGTCCATCTGCTGAGAGTCATGCAGCTCGTAGCTCAGAGCTCTGAGAGCTGAATGGTCAGAGGTGCTTGGCCAGGGTCTCCACGCCCAGCACAAGGTGAGGCTTAGGAGACCTCCATCCCGGCTTTCTCAGGGCTGCTGCAGCAGCCTCCTGGTCCTGCTCTACTACACAGGTTGAGAACACACTTCCCACAGCCACATCCTGTCAGGAAAAGCAGGTACTCTGAGGATACACACAGGGTCAGGGCTGTGGGCATCAGCCTCCAACTGCTAGCCACACAGGGGCCAGCCCGAGGATTAGGGCCAGGTAACCACCCTTTGCTTGTTCCCTCCATGGGTCTGTTTCCATGGAGAAGGAGGAGACTGGATGAAGAGCTGTCACTCAGCACCCAGGCAGTCCGAAGGAGAGTCTGCAGTGCCTTCCCAGGTCAAAGTGGCCTTCCTGGGTGAGAGAATGAAGGGGGCTGGCCACCTTGGTAGGAGGGGGCATGAATGGGTCAGGGACTCTAATTTCTGTTCAGGCAGAAGAAGCCATCCTTTTCCTGCTTGGGGTTAACCAAGCAGACTTGGGGACTGGTGCGTAAAGCTAGCTGAAGACACAGACAGGTAGATAATTGTGACACTGGAAACGATGGCATCTACAGAACCAGGCTGTAGCCAGCACCCCCTTCCGCCAGCCCCTGCCCTCTTGCTAGGCTCTAAGCTCCATGCTCCCACCATAGACTGGGGTTCAAGTCCTGGCACCTCTTCTATAGCCAGGTGGCCTTCAGGGAGATGCTTCACTCTCGGCCTGTTTTCTTCTCTGAGAAATGGGCTAATCCTGGGAGGACCAAAGTAAGGTTCTTCTGAGAAGCCATGTGGCATTGAATCCTTGAAACTCTCTGTACTGGACTCTGAGGCGCCATTCTGCCCTGAGCTGGCCCTGCCCCTTCAGTGAGGAATAGCCCACCTACACATACAGTCGCCTATATACACACACACATTCTCACACTCACCACACACACACACACACACACACATGCACACTCTCATATTTTGTCATTCATGTACTCAGAGACACATGACCAGGCTCCTCTGACACAGAGGCTGCTCAAGGTTCCCATGCATCCACCTGCCACCACAGAGATGGCCAGGTGTGACTGCCTGGAGCATGGCATGCCACAGGCTGGGGTGGGGGTGACATTCACAGCTGGCTGCATTGGCCCCTGCTTCCTGTGCCCTCCCAGTCTGCAGTCCTCCCTTCTTGCGTTCTATCCTTGTCACATATTTGCTTCCTGGTGATTTTGTTTTTCTAAATTGCACTCTCCCCTAACTCAGCATTACAGCTGCACTCTGAGTCTGAAAGCAGGGCTCAGAGGTGATTCTGATCCAAAACACCAGAAATCAGCAGCCTCTTGGACAGACAAAGGAACCTCACACTAGGTTATCCCTGTCTTTTCTTGTTTAATTTTAATTAAATCTACCTTGGTAACAGTCAGGGATGGAGGCAACAAGATTCAAACCCAGGTCTCTCTGCCTTTAAAAGACAAACATGCTTGCTACAGGACAGCCCTGTCCAATAGACACGGAAGGCAAAGCCACACCTGCACGTTCATTCAACATGCCACAACGTAAAGAGGAAAACAGCAACAAGCGATTGAGGTTAGTAATATATTTTATTTAACTCAACATATCCACAATACTACCATTTTAACATATAACCAATCTAAAAGTATTAATGAGGCACTTTACATGTTTTCATATTAAGTCTTTGAAATCGGATGTACTGTATATCGTATACTTCGGCACAGCTCAGTTCAGGCTCCTGGGCTGCAGGTAGCAGAGTGGTTACTGGGTTGGATGATGCAGGTCTGGAGCACCAGAGAAGCACAGGAGGAGGACAGGGGCAGCACACTCACTCACTCATTCATTCATTCACTCACTCCTTTTAGCTGTCAACCAGTGTTTACTGGGTGCCTCCCCCGGGCTGGACAGGGTACTGGGTAGGATACACTCTGAACAAGACAAAAGCAATCCCTTCCTCCCATCGGTGTGCATTCAGGGTGGGAGGACGTGGCTCAGGCCCAGAGTCCCACATCCTATCCCCATGTGGATACAGATGGCCACCTGTCATGCCAGGGTGCCAGATCTGAGGTTTGGATGTAAGCGCTCCATACATTCTTCTCTTGGAATAAATATCATCCCCTTCCCTGCTAAAGAAGAATTTACGCAATGGCCTCCTAGAGGGAGGCTCAGCCCCAGGTCCCAAGTGAGTCCTTGGAACTTGTCTAAACCCAATAAAGAGCTTCATTTCCCACCTGCTGAAGGGAACAAGGGGTAGTGGATCTGGCAGAGGGTGATCAGGGTACCCCCGCAAGTGCCCAGGCAGCTGCAACTCCTTCTACCCACCACCACCTGCCTGGAGCCCTACCATGCCTGAGCTCCTGCAGCAAACTCTTGGGGTGATTTTCCAGAAAGAGGTATCAACAAAAGAAAAACCTCAGGGGAGCTGGGCTTGCTGGCGCAAGCCTGTAATCCCAGCACTCAGGAAATCAAGACAAGAGGATCGCTGTGAGTTTGAGGCCAGCCTGGGCTACAGAGTGAAACCCTGACTCAACAACAACAACAAGCCCTAAAAGATAAAATTTAAAACCTCAGGAGAAAGGAGGGAGGAGAGATCCTGGGAGAGGTGGGAGGGAGTTGCCTGGACATCTTCACTGAGCGGACTGCTCTTTCTGCAAACTCTGAGAGCCCTTGCACTGGGCACCTCCATGTGGGAACTGTGCAGTCAGTTCTTGTACCCTCATCCCCAACAAGGATGGGCACAGACCTCCCTGAGCAGACAGCTGGTGAGTGGACAGCAGGGTCCTCTTGACAGTGTTGGCATTGCTTAAGGACTGAATAAATGTGAAGGCAGAGGCCTGTGGCTGAGATAGCCACTCACTAGTTGGGTGCCATTGGGCAAAACACTCTTGAACCTGTTTCTGCATCTATAAAATGAGAATAAGAATACTGACTTTGCTAAGGCGAAGGTGCATGGAACTCAGTACACAGCAGCTCCCACTACTGTGGCACGGTTGCCATCACAGATAACCAAACACTCAGTGCCACGTACTCCCCTGGATGTTTAATGTGGAGGCTCCAGCCCTCTACGGGGCTCATCCTGCTGTCCGGCGCATCAGCCAGCACAGCCCAAAGTTGTCTCTTGGTACACCTAGACTTTTGCTGGGTTACTAAAGATAAAAAAGACAAAGCCCCAACTCTAGGTTTTCCAGTATCCCCAGTTCCAGGTAATGCCATGCCCTTCTTTCTGTCTTCTGAATCCAGACACGTGGTGAGTCAGCACCTCTAGGCAACAATAGAAGCCTACAGGGCCAGCTTCATGGATTAAGCCACCACCCTGGGTCTGGCAGGGAGGAGACACCAACCACAGGCAGATATACAGAAACAAGCACCCTACGTCAAGCCCCAACCCAAGAGACTCTGGATTCTTCCCTTTACCCCTCTCCAGTCTGTGCTGTGTCCACCCCCGAGTCTGTGGGCTCTACTATGAAACACACATTGGTCCCCTCCGTCTCCACACCTGCCACCTGGACCAAGAGAGCGCCCTTATTCTCCCACCTCTGTCCTTGCCTACTTCAAGCCCTCCCACCCAGCAGCAAGGGTGATTCAAACTCAAATCAAATCATGGAATTCTCTCCCTGAAAACCTCCCAGCGACTTCCCACAAGCTTAGAATAACATCCAAATGCTGGAGACTGGGCCCGCCTACCTCTTGCCTCCCTCCCTCACCCTAGGTCCCAGGGCTGCTCCCCAATACAGGCCTCTGACCTCTGACACTCCTGTGCCTCATGCCCATCTCCGAACCTTTGCTTCAACCACAGCCCCCTCCCAATCGTCCCTGGCAGGCTCCTTTCTGAAGGCTGCATATCAGCTCCCATACCCCCTCTGCCCACACGGGCACCCCACATGCCCTCCACAGTAACACTTCCACTTATAGAGCCCGCCTCATTCTCTCATCTCATCCTGCTGTGGCTCAACGACTTCACAGTGTCTGGTGCTGTCTGAAATTACTCATTTATGTATTTATAGATTGTGGGTTTTTTTTTGGTGAGGGGGGGTTAGTTGGTTGGTTCTGTCTGCAGTCCTGGAAACTGAACCTGTACTAGGCAAACGTTCTACCACTGAGCTACATCCCAGCACTCGTATTTCTTTGCTTTTGTTTCTGCAGTGCCGGAGACTGAACCCTGGGCATTTGCAATGAGCTACATCCCTAGCTGGCCCCCCTTCTTTGAGAAAGGGTCTCACGAAGTTACTAGGTTGCCCAGGATGGGCTCAAACTTGCAGTCTTCCTGACCCAGCTTTCCTCAGTGCTGAGATTGCAGATGTAATCTAATCATACTCAGTTTGCTTTTTAAATTTTGAGACATGCTTTTGTTAAGTTGCCCGGGTTGGCCTTGAACTTGAAATCCTCTTGCCTAGGGCTCCTGAGTAGCTGGAATTACAGGTATGTGCTACAATGCCCAGCTTATTAGATTTTACACTTATATGTACCACATGATCATATCCATTTACTTGTCTATTCTCAGTCTACCGCGCCTGCCCACTGCTTTGGTCACTAGGAATACATGGTTAGTCCTCCATAAAGTGCCTATTCTGCTAGTCATTATGCAACCTCAGGATGGTCACAGACCTTGTCTGAGCCTTGAGGACCCCCTCTTAAAACGCCAGGGATTGTACTTAAGCTCAGGGCCACCTTCCTTCATTGAGTCTGGGGTGTATGGGTTATGGGGTGGGGCAGTGGGGGAAGGATAAATGCTGTCACCAGAATGACTTCTGCCCCAGTGACAGCATCCATAGGCAGCAGTAGGGCAGGTGGGGCTGCTGGTCACCCTTAGGACAGTGGGTCCTCCAGAGCCCTGGGCAGGGGACCTCAAGGAACCACATGCCTCTGTGAAAGGTACCTACCTGGCAGGCTCTGCCCTCTCCTGAGCACCCCAGGTTCTGTGGCCTCTGCTTATACACCTGGACATCCTGTTTTCTGGCCCAAGAAAGTATTTACATTTTGATTAAATCTAGTTTAAACTACCAGGTAATCTGGCCTGTGGCCTGATGCACCAGCCAGTCAAGCTGCACTAATCAGGTTCTCTAGGGAGCAGGTAACAGGCTAGGACTGAAGGACACGCCACTTCCCAGAGGCCTACGACCCCACCCTGACAGCACCTATAGAAGAAAACAAAGCAGCTCTTGTACAAAGAGGTGGCAGCCACTCCGCTTCAGTGAACCCCACACTTCTGCTGAGGAAATAAACACACAGAGTGGGGAACACGGGGTGCCCCACCACACCCAAACTCCAAGACAGCACCCCTGTCATGGGGCTCCCTCTTACCAGGTGCTGTCAGCCAGGAAGCAGGAGTAACTGCTCCAAACTGAGAAATGCACACAAAAGAACATCTTTATCTGACAGGTACATTCTGAGGACCCTGCTGACAACTGTGACTGTGAGATCTAGGCAGTATGAGAGTGAATTCAGTTATTTTCTTTACTATCCTCAGGCCTCTTTGAAAGTGTCACTCAGCAAGTAGCAAGTGATACACCAAAGAAATCTAGACTCCTGAGTTCAAAATGCCCTGGGGCAAGACATTCCCCACCACCCAATCCCTGCCACTCCATCTGCAAGGGGAACAGGCCCAGGAAACAAACACATGCTTCAAAAATACACCTTTTCTTTATTTCTGCTTTCCTAAGCAATCAAGTCTCTCCGCTAGAAATGTCTAGCCGGGTGTGGTAGGGCAAACCTGTAATCCCAGCACTCAGAGGCTGAGGCAGGAGAATTGCTGTGAGTTCAAGACCAGCCTGGCAAGATCCTGTCCCAGATAATCAGTCCAGTCTACACATGGAGGAGGAGGGGGAAGAGGAGGAGGAAGAAGAGGAAGAGGAGGAGGAGAAGAGGAGGAGGAGAGGGAAGTTAAATTCTACTCTCACCACTAGAAACTGCAACGGCAGAAAAAATGTTATTAAGTACACAAGTCCAAACAGGCAGTGGCTTCCCAAAGTTCTGGGACTAAGACAGAGCCAGGCGTCCCATATTGTTTGCCCCTGGCACAAGCTGGGGAGAACATCACGTACACTACACTGTTTAAGGCTTAAGCAGCAAACTCAGCAGTGGAATTCAGAAAACCCAGGATTCATTTGGTAAGGAAACATGGTCAGTGTAGAGCCACTGTCAATTTGAGGGCAGAGGGACAAACCAGTCCCAGAAAGGTTAAGTCACTTCCTTTTCCGCAGTCAGAAGAGGCATGTCCCAAAGCTACCTCTGCGGGGTAGTATGCATCATACACACACACACACACACACACACACACACACACACACACCCTGAGATATCATAACCCACTCTCAACTCCTCAGAGCAACACAATCCTAGACAATATTGTGCCAGGAGACAGGAGGGTGTCTGACCTTTAAAGGTCAGAAGAAATCACCCAGAGTTATAAACACAGTTTACTACTGCAGAGGGAAGGTAGGTCTCCCTGGAGACAGACACCCCACTTAAGAAGAAGAAGAAACAACCAGGCCATAGATGGAGCAGAGGCTCCATCCATAGGAAGTTGAAAAGAAGTGGGATCCATGGCCCAACAGAGGTCAAGCCTGCCCAGCAGAGCCCTGGCAGTATTTGCTAAGGACCAAAATGGCACTTCTGCTGGGCATGGTGGCACACACTTATAATCCCAGCACTCAGGAGGCTGAGGCAGGAGGATCATTGCAAGTTCAAGACCAGCCTGGGCTACAAAGTGAGCTCAAGTGACCAGTCTGAACCTCATACTGAGACCCTTCCTCAAAAAAAAAAAAAAAGAAAAAAAGATTAAAAAGGGGCACTTCTGTCTTAGTCTTTCTACCTCAACATGAGGGTCTAAGACAAGGCTGGTAAGGCAGCCTGAGGCAGCCAGCCTGGGACATCCAACCCCACTGCAGGTTTTCTAGCTGGGGTCATGGTTTGAGAAATGTCAATAATTATAGGGCTGGAAAGTGAGTGTGCTCATGGAGGCTGGCATCCCTTCGCCTGCCACCCAAGGGGTGATATCCAGGGGATGCTCAGTGGAGGGGAAGGAGATTCCCTTCCACCAAAGAAAAGAATGTGCAGATGTTAGCTACTGCTGAAGCATGCAAAACTTGTGGGACTTGAGGGGAATGTCCCGGAACACACTTCACAAGTTGGAGGAAGCTCCTGCATGCCCAGGCTCTAGAGTGTGGAGATCTCTTAGGGGTAGCCCAAGCCCCGCTCTGCGAACCTTGTGACCTTGACAGGGGCCTCCCCAAGCTGAGTCTGGGCCTCCTCTGTAAAACACAAGAAGCCACCTCCACCCTGAGTGTTTCACAGGCTGCCACAAACGTCAAATGTGCACGAAGACAGCGGACCACAGCTCAGTAGGGAAACAGTGCTCTGCACCTGTGAGTGCCCATGTGGCTGGATCTCAAAGCCTCACAGTGGTGAGCAGAGGAAGCCAGAGCAAACACTGGGTGATCCACTCACCCTGGTCAAAAGGAGGCAAAACCATGCGGTGGTGTTACAGCCATATTAGGGCAGATGCTGACTGGAGGGACCTCCGGGGGTGCTGTTTCCTGCCTAGGGTTCCCCGATACATGCATTTGGTGGAACCCACCCAGCAGTATGTTTACAGTTTCTGCACTGGCTACACATCAATAAAAATCACATCCCTAAAAACTGTCTGGAAGCTTTCTTTGTAAAGCTCTAGGTAAAGATACTCATAAAAGGACTAGTATCTTCAAACACACGTGCTGCATATCTCTTGGCAGTGAAAGGGAAATCAGATCTGTTCCCCACATCCTAGTTAACTGTATGAGTTGGGGGGAACTATGGGAACCTCACCTTCTTTCCTAGCACTGGGCATTTATGCCAGTGCCAGAGGGGGACCTCTACCCTTCACCAGATGCACATTAACGCCCTTCTCCAGACTGAGCTGGTCCTTCACATCCACAACATGCACACTGTTCACCCACGTTTCACACCCACACCTGGTCTCACTGAGCTGCACTTGGGTTGCCCCTGTGGGTATTGCTGATCCCAGCTCAGAGGTCGAACCTGCGGCTAGTTCTTTGGATAGTAATGCACCAGGCTTCAAATAAACCACATGTCAACTTCAACCACTTCCTGCACACCTCTCAATTTTAAAAACATATTTTCTAACCCTTCTAAAAATCTATAGTTCAGTAGCACCCAAGCTCAAAGGACAGGCATGTTGTCCCACTCATCAGCCACATATTTTTTTGTTTGTTTTCTTCCAGTACCAGGAATTGAACTCACGACCTCACTCTTGCCAGGCAGGCACTGTGCCGCTGAGCTGCATCTCCAGCCCCATCAGAAGCATTTTGAATGAGAATGAGGCTTGAAGTTTAAAGGTGAAGATCCAATCTCTTAGCACAGAGGCTGCCAGAGGCAGTGGAGCTGGGAGCCCCATGAGGACAAAGGGCTGCTTTTGTCAGAGTGTTTGCTGAAGTGGGGGCCCAGGGTATATGGGAAGGGGAGCCAAAAGCCAGCACTCTACCACTGGCTGTCACTGCAGGGTTAGGGCACCATCAGTCCATCCCTGCTAGTGTCCAGCCCGCACTTTTCTCGCATATGCAGTGAGGGCTTCAGCTAGGCCAGTGGTTTTCAAACTCTTTCACTAAGACCCTTCAGGGACCTCTCAAGAACCAGCCAAGTAAGACACAACAGGTTTATAGGACCTGTTTGGAAACGACCATGTTAGATGAACTTGAGGCTCTCTGTAAGGGAAACCCAGGATGCTACTGTCAAATCTGGCATAAAACATAATTCCAAGGATGTACATTCCCCAGCCTGTCAGAAACCTGCTCTGATATTTATCTATTCATTCCGTTATCTAACAAACACCTCCTGCTCTGGGTAAGGAAGATGAAAATGGAGAGGCAGCCAGTCTCTGTGCTCTAGGAGGTGGACATGCCAGCCTGGGAAGTCAGATTCAGGAACACTTGGTCAGCGGGGCACACGGGGTATCTGTGAGAGCCAGGGAAGCCCATGGTGGGGGACATTTGAGTCAATGCTGGGGTTCGCCAGGGCAGGGCAGGGAGCGTCGCTAGGGGCAAGTGGTGTTCAAGCACAGCGGGGGCAGTGAGGGTGGGCCTCAGGGACGCCCTAAGGAAATGAGTTGGCCACTCTCCTCTCAGCGACAGCATTTTGGAGGCTAAGTGGAAGACAGTCTCCCAGACCATCTGAGAGCGCAGAACACTAAGACCAGTGAGGCCCACTTGAATGCTGAGGTGGGATGCCCAGGACACACTGGCAGGGACAATGGCATTTAGGGGGAGATCCCCGAGAGCAAGCCTGGGACCTGGCTCTCCCCCCAGCAGGAGTGTGACTGAATAAGAACTCTCACCTCTCTGCTGTTTCCTGTTATGCTGGGTAATCCCAACGAGAGTCAGTTTCTTAGTTATTTTTCTTGTTGCTCAGACAAAACACCCAACACCCAAAGCTAAAGGGGAAAAGGCTTATTGTAGCCCACAGTTTGTAGAGGTTTCAGTCCATAGTTACCTGGAGCTAAGGCAGGGTGGCATGGCAGAAGGACACTGCAGAGGAGAAATAGTCCATGGTGTGGCAGGGCAGGCAGAAGGCAGCAAAGCAGTAAAGTAGCAGCAGCAGCAGCAACCAAGCCTGCCTTTATATTTCATCTAAACTACCCACCCTTTGGGCAATGTCACCCACACCCAGGGTGGGGCACCCTTATTCTCAGCATCACACCCTTAACCCCAGCATCACACACTTAATCCCACCATCACACACCCTATATCTAGCCACCTCCAAAACACCCCACCTATAACTGAATGAGCCTCTGAGAGGACATCTAGATACAAGCCCTAACAAGTCAGTTCTTCAGAGGCCATACCACATCTGCAGTACTCAGCACTTAGAATTGTGCCTGGCCCCTAGTAAGAGCTCAGTCATCTTGTTAAATGAGAGGATGAATGAATAAACAAGCAAATGGCACTGCCCTCAGAGGGCTGCACTGTGAGATCAAACAAGACAGGGACAACACTGAGCACAGCACAGGCATGTAGTAAGCGCTCAAGAAATGTGAGCTGTGAGTGCCTCCCCCAGAATGCTGCAAGAGAGAAGGAATCTAGGTCTGAGCCCGAGGCTTCCAGTGCTTGAGGAGGAAGAAGAAGCTGCTGGAAAGGCAAGGGGCTCCAGGCCCCAGGAAAAAGCAGATTTCATGCAAAGACAGAGTCACCTTCAATATTACTAAGAGGTCACAGGGTGGAATGAGAAGTTTCCATGGGTTTCAAACCAGGAAGGCCTTTGCCTGAGCAGCCCGGCAGAGGATGGAGACAGATGTCCTCCCTGTGCAAAGCAGGAGGCCAGACTGTGAGGCCTCCGCAGGCTTTTAGGGCTCTTCCTCTGCAGCTGAAGTGATGGTGACAAGGACGGTGACGGTGGGAATAACTGCACTAACACGGAGTGCACCCTTTCTAGATACTAGGTCATGTTCTCAGCCAATACTACAGCAGCCTCACATGTTATCTTCCTGCCATACCTTTGAAGTGACAAGAAAAAACAGAGTTTCACCATGGCAGCTTCTGTTTTCAAGCCTACCCAAGCGTAGAGGCTGGGCCCACCGAAATTTCCCCTCTGCCTGTGTCCACATGGTACACAGAAGGGTACCACAACCCTGTACTGCCTCTGAGGCCCCTCTCCTGCCTTGCCAGCCCCCAGGAGGCTCAGCGACCCCCCCATTGCCCACCTGTTACGTCCCAGATGACCCTGCACCTGTCCTGCTGAGGGACACTGCCAGCTTTGGCTGTGGTCACCAGATGCAAGTTCTCATGGATTGGTGGCTACCCAAGGACACTGGTGTGTGCTTCTGCACAACACGCTGGGTGGGCCCCACATCTGGACTCAGCCCCCTTGCTCTGGTCCACAGCATCTGCTGGTGTAGACTGGTCACTTTACTAATTGGAGCTTTAACAAAATAAATATACAACTTCCCAAGCCTAAGGCACCTAGAGAATGAGGATGCGAAACTGAATTCGGAGGGGGAAACACCAGGAGATGCCAGACCCACAAGATACGCTCATCAGAATCTGCCAAACATGGGCATTGTGTCCCATCAGCGGCCAGAACTGACGTCTTCCGTGACCACTGGGATTCTGAGCAGTCACCTCAGGACCTCTTCGGGGAAGCCTTTTCTGCCACCCAAGCCTTCCTCACGAAGAGGGAAAGAACTAAATATCCCCTCTTTGGATTTCAGCAGAGCTACGTGGCAGACACTGAAAAGTGCCCATTCAACATCCAGTGGCTGTTCTGCCTTTATCCTGTGTGGACAAGAGTTTACCTCCTACTGTACAGTCTGAAGAGGCCCAACTCTCATGTTCCCAGCCTCCCTTGCAACCAAGGCATATACTGTGTGATCTGTTTCTAGCCCGTGAAACTGGGGGAGACCTGCAGAGAAGCGTAATCAAAGGGTTCCCTTCCTCATAAAAAGGAAAGAAGAGAGGAAAAAAAAATCCTTCTCCAGCTATAGGTCTAAACAAAGCTAGATGTGACACTGGAACTGGCATCCCATGTGTAACAAGAGGAGGCAAGTCTAAGGACCAAGACAGACCTAAAGGATGCTGGTGGAGAAAGAAGGGAGGAGTCTGGTCCTTGGTGGCTCTGCTAAGCAACGAGCTGGCCCTGGGGCCTCCTAGCTCCAAATCCCAAAGGATGATAAACTTTCATTCAAACCATCTGTAGCCAAGTTTTATTTCCAGAAACCCAAATCATCCTGATAGGATGAAACCCAAATCATCAACTACTATCTAAGGAGTATTCGCTGTGCGTAACCCGGTGTTGCATCTAGGGCCTTAGAAACAGGATCTGTTCCCTGCCTTTCTGAGGTTTATGGTCTAAATCGGGAGCTGGCAAACTTTCTCTGTAAAGGGTCTTGGTCCTGACAAACCATCTGGTTTTTATCAAGAATATTCATCTCTGCCATTGCAGAGCACAGGCAGCAGTACACGAATGGGCATGGCTGTGTTCTGATAAAACTTTATTTACAAAAACAGAAGGCAGGCCAGATTTGACCTGAGGGTCATAGTTTATTGATCCCTGGCCTAGAACTCAAAAAGTCCTAGGAATTATCTGAGTCTTCCCCTGCCCTGTCCACCTCAGCCCTGTGATCTAGAATGAGAACCAGAAAGGTCTGAAACTAAGTTTCCTAACAAGCAGCTGTGCTGCTTGCTGCCTGTCCCCTTAGTGACATGGATCTATGCCCTTTCCCCGGAACAAGAGCAACTGGAGGGGAGCCCCAGCAGTCAGCTCTGCCAGGTGGCGATGGTGGGCAGGTGTTCCTCTAGGAGGCTGACGGGGCAGTCCCTGCCTGCGGAATCTCTTCCGGCATTCAAACATTTCTTTGAAACCCAGCCCTCACCCCAGCACCTGATGCCAGCAAGCAGGGGTAGTGGACTATGAGGTTCTCACATTGGAGAGCATTTGCTAGGTCGAGATAGACCTCACAGATCACCCATTAAAAGTGGGTCGAGTCTCATCTTAACAAACAGACTGGATAAGTTGAGAACCATGCCCAAATGACAGCTGGGATTCAAATTTGGGCCTGGGCAATGTTCTCTCGTACCATGCGCATCTGTTACCTAGACCCAGATCAGATGCCCTCTCCATCCCCCAGAGAGAGTCTGGCTGCCAGGACAGAGCGACCCTCAACCTAAGAGCATGTAAAGCAGTGAGGCTCCACGCTTCTGCAGGCCCTGGGCGCTCAGTGTTCCCTAGCTTTACAAAGCGAAGGTTGGAGGTGGTAGGGAACACACTTGCTCCCAGACCCTGGGGATTAGCAGGTGGTTGTCAAGGATCTGAAAAGACACAGAGTGCTCTTCTCATTATTAGACCATAATAGATTCATACTCACCCCCTCCATCTACAGGTATCTATTTCAGGTTTAATACAACAATAGAGTATTGTTCCCACTCCCATCCTGGGCAACACACTGCAGAGTTACTAACAAGGGGTGGGGGCAGCACCTGCCCGCCCCTCCTGTCCCTGACTGTGACTTGGGGCAGAAGTTGTACTTACTGCCCAAGCCTCCAGGTCACCATCCACACCAGCAGTGAATCTTTCAGGCAACAAGGAGGTGGCACAAATCCTATCTGAAAGGAAAGGAGCTATAGAGAAACACACTGACCATTCTCACCAGAAAGAAGCCAATTTGCCTGACACTTTGTGCCTGGTACTCAGCAGATCAACAGAAACTGACCCCCGAGCACCCATGCTCAGTGGTCACCAGGATGACAGCCCAGGGCAGTGCACTGGGAGGACAAGGGGAAGACAACAGGAGCACAAGGAGCAACAATCTCTTAATTCACAGGGTACTTGCTGTATATCCCATTACCGGTCCTCAGGTGAATGCAAACCTTGTGTTCAAGGTTTTACCACCGCCTCCTGGAGCAGCTTAGCAACTACCAGCCAACAAAACAGGCAGCATGACCAGGGGAATGCTCAGAAGTCTGGCTGTATGCATCTCTATATGACTCTTGGGGCCCCAATTTTCTCATCTGTTAAGTGAGACAAAAAATATGTCCTCTGCTTGTTTCTTAAAATTGCAGCAGGATTCAAAGGAGAGCTACTTCCTTGCTGAGTAACTTTAAATGACAACTTAAACATAACTTCTTGTGGCCTTAGTTCCTTGGTCTTCAAAGGGGGATCATCTGCGATCATAAGGCCACCAGCAGATAATAGGAGATGATGCCCCCCAAGTGCTTAGTACCTGCCTCAGGGGAAGGTTCAAAGTTACTCAGGATCAGGCAACTAAAATGTGCTTTGTAAACCAGCAAGTCAGTATCGCTGGAGAACCCCATTCCTCTCCCTGTCCTGTCTGGCACATAGCAACCATAGATTTGTGAACAACTTCAAAATGTTCTTCTTCCCTGAAGGTAAGAACTTGGTTTGGGGTATCTTTTTGTTTTGCTTTTTTGTTTTTGTTTTTAGAATTTTCTGAAGCACCCCCAAAATAGTTACCAACCCAAGGCAGGAATCCAAAAACAACAAGCAGAGGAGCAGGGGGGCTCTCCTCACCACCCCAGGGGCCAGGCGACTGCCTGTGAAGGCCCAGACGGGGAGGAGGAGGAGGGAGTCGGAGCAGGCAGTTCCTTCCTGGCTCCATGATGCAGCCCTGTGCCCAAGGCAGCCACGGTTACACCGTGCACCAGGCTCCAGGGTGAACCAACGGCACCATCAGCCGTCAAGGGCAGCCTACACCCTGACACTTGTTTTTCCACAGATGCCAGGCTGAATACACAACCCTGGGCGTGGCAGAAGGTAGGGGCGTGGATTTCACTGAGTTCCCTGTAGCACTGCTGACTCTTAGGAAGTTCCAAGGAATCCTCCTCTGCGTCCAGTACCAGCTTGCACAGAGTGCAAGAGATGGCTCTTGAGAGGCCTCTTTCAATCAGTAAATACTTGTTGAATTCCAAATTTTAAATTCTATCAGTACTCTGTGTTTGACCTTTTCTTCAAGAAATTTGAAAATCACCAGGCATGGTGGTGCACACCTGTAATCCCAGCACTCAGGAGGCTGAGGCAGGAGGATTGCTGTGAGTCTGAGGCCACCCTGGTCTACACAGTGAACTCAAGGCCAGCATGAACCACAGAGTGAGACCCTATCTCCAAATAAAAACAAACAAACAAACTTGAAGACTGTGGAGAAAAAATACTACCTGCCAGATTACCCTCCACATTGCTACAGCTGCAGCCCAGCCTTCTGGCCGCCTGTCCTGGCCCCACAGCCAGTGCAGGAGCACCATCCTTTAGCTCCCACTGCCTAGGACCAGCCCTGTCCCAAACCCACCTACTGCCAAATGTCCATTCCCCTCTCAAGGCTGACGTAGCTCTTGCCCTGCTGCAAAGTGATTATAGGTCTTTTGCTGTCCCTTTCATGTTCCCATATCCTCCCCACTCTTCCCTGGGCTCACACATGGAACAATCGTGCTCCCATCGGACATGCACAGACACTGGCTGGCTGCCAGGACAGAGCGACAGAAGCAGCCCAGAGACCAACTAGCAAGAAAAATGATCAAGTCTCAATACCGAGGGCCACGGGACACTTGTGAACAGAAGGCTACAGACATACAGACAGGAAAACCCAGGCCCAAGGACTCTTGCTGGCTCCCTGAGGAAGAGTATCTCTGTGTGACTGAAAGGACAGGTAGGGCACACCAAGCAGAGGAGAGCCTCAGGAGCTGCAGGTGCTTGGGCTACGCGGTGCCCAGGAAGGGGAAAGAGTATAGAGGCAAAGGCTGCAGCCAGCTGGTGGAAGGGAAACTTGGTCAGTCTAGGATTTTAGAATCTTCATGAATTCTGAAGTCCAGGAGAGAAAGTGTTTAGAGAGCTATTGTAAACATCCAGGTACAGGAAGAGATGAGTCTGGATTAGAGCAGGTGCAATGGAGAAGAGAAGGAAACGGACGGAAGGGAAGGGCCAGAGGCAGGGGGCAGGGAGTAGAACAGTCTTTCAGGAGCAGGGCAGCACCTGGCTTTTTATTATTCAACCTCCCCTGTTAAACAGATGCTGCTTCTAAGCAGCCACCAGCTTCTCTGCTTTTCTTGAAGCCATGCTCAGTCAGTAAGTACTTGGTGAATTCCAAATTTTAAATTCTATTAGTATTCTGAACCATGGGTGTTTGACCTCTCTGACCTTGATAGGGGTTGAACAAAGAACCTATTATACAAACTGAAAACTAAAGAACCACACCTAGCCTATTCCAGTCAGGCCGAAGGAGCTGGCTAGTGCTGAAATAGGTGCATGAAGGCCACGGGCAAGCCACTGCTGGCCACGGAGACTCAGGAAGGCAGATACCCAGCCTGAAGACCAAGGCTGCAGGAAGCCACGCTCTGTGCCTCACCAGCCAGGTGGCTGTGTAACTGACTACCGATCTCTCCAGGCCTCAGATCCTATATCTATCACATAAGAATTCAGGGTCTGTAAAATGTCTGTGGGCTACACCATCTTTTGGCCCCACAGCAGGACGGCCACCAGCCCTGCCCAAAATACGAAGATATTATTAAGTACCTCTTGCCATGGGAGGGAAATGCTCATTTATAGCAGTCCAGTCCTAAGTCTTAAGAAGGATAAGAAGAAGTGCCCAGAAATCCTTGATCACTGCAGTGACCAAAACAATTATGGTCTCAACATGTACAAAGCTCTGAAGCCATATATATGAGGGCCTGGGCAGAAAAGTGCTCCAAGTAGCCACATAGCACCTAAATAAAAAACTCAATATCTTTATTCTCTATTATGGTTTGTGTCTAGATGTCCCTGCAAAGCCTCATGCGGACAGAGGGCTTTTTTAGAGGTGGCTGAAGCTAGAGTTTGTGATGCTGGGATTAAGGGCCTGTGATTAGTAATCATTTCACTGACTGGTCTGGCATAGTTCTGACTAGGACTAAAGGTATGAGTGCAACACCCACCCTAGGGCAGGTAGCCTGCATACAATATAAGGGACAGAAAGAGTCTTGTCTTCCTTCCTTGTTGCTTTGCTACATTCTGCCTGCCACAAACTATTCTCTGCCATGTGCCACCCTGCCTTGGAGCCAGCCAATTATGGACTAAAGCCTCTATAAACTGTGAGCTAAATAAACCTTTCCCTCTTTAATGTGGGTGTCAGGTATTTTGTCTCAGCAATGTGAAAAGTAACTAAGACATTCTCCCATCCCCCAGATCCCTTTTTTTAAGTTAAAAAAAAAAAAAGGAAAAGAAAAAGATAGTTTCTGAAAATAAAATCTGTTCTCTTTCCATACTTTCTCATGATGTTAAAAATACAAGTGTTAGAGGGGAGGGGAAAAGATTTTGTTTAAGGTCAGAGTGGGGATTTGGTGGGGAGGGGCATGTTTTTTGAAATCTCAAAAAATAAATAGCCTCAGCCTTCATCTGCAGGCACTCTGGGAATGTGACCTGAAGTGACGTTGGGGTCAGAAGGCCTTGTTTAAAGAAAAGTTCAAGGGCACACCCACAGCGAGATTAGTAGCTCGAACACTGTGTTCCCCCCCAATGACCGAACTTGAGCATCCAGGAGATGGAGAAGCTGGGCCGGATGGCTGAGGGCAGGGAGAGGACAGTGCAGCCAGCCCACTGTCCAAGCCAAAGGAAGCTTTTCTGACCAGGAGCAGGACACAGGCAAATGTTCCAGGTAGGCGAGGCCACCATGTCCATGAGGCAGTAATATGCTGGGGCAGTGGAGCCGCAGCCCACTCCAGGTAGGGCCACCCACCCTGGCTGGTAGCTTCCTTCTGGTCTGGACTGCCCACCTCTCAGCAGTGGCTGGACAAATTACAACCAAGCCAGCTTTGAAGACATAGGGAAGCAGGGCTCACAGGTCATCCATTCATTCAATGCATTTATTAAGCAACTGCTTTTTACTAGATCCTAAAACACAGAAACTATAGGCAAGGTCCTAGCCACCGCGGGGTGGACTTTCAGGTGCTCAGAACGCTCCACTGTCTAACCACTCACCCACCCAGCAGGCCTCTCACCAGCTCTGCTGGGCACTCATGTGGCCAAGCCAGAGGTAAGCTATGCCCTTGCCCCAAAGGCACATAAACACCTGGGAGGATCTACAGGCAGAAAGAGTGGGGAGGACAATAGACCCCCGACAGCTATCTGGAGCAGCAGTGTGGCCAGCCATGCAAGATGTGTTTCCATTTGACAGCTTCATACCGACAGAGTCGCAGCTTCCAGCTCTGGGCAAATATTGGGGGCTGGGGACACAGACAAGGACCATTCCTATCCAAGAGAACTACCCAGCCTGGTGAGGGGGAAGCCAGAGCAAAGGATGAGGATGCACAGAGAACAGGAAGTTGGGGTAGGGCTTTGCAACCAGACAAGGTTTGGCTTGGATCTAAGCCTATTATTTCCTCACTATGTCTACCTGGGTGAGCCTCCTCACCTCTGCATGACCCTGCCAGCCCGGTCATGCACATCAAATAACCAGCTCAGCACCCGCATGTGATGAGGTGCAGCCACGATCATCTTCTTCTGGGTGCTCTGCAGAGGTTGGGGCAGCAGAAGGGGGAGATTTCACCAGAAGAGGTCCAAAGCATCTTAAAGATGACTTGTTACTTGAGCTGAACCCCAAAGATGGGAACACAATTTCCACCAGAAGAAAAATTGAGGAAGGTACTCCAAGCTCACAGAAAACAGGCATTTTTTTTTTCCCTTGGGGGCCCTTCTAATGACATTTTCTTATCCTGAAATGAAAGATTTGTGGTGAATTGTTAATAATGGATGGACTGAGGTAAGTTTTCTTTTCCTTCCCTTCCTCCCTTCTGCCTTCCTTTCCTCTTCCCTCCCTTCCTTCTTTCCTCTTCTTTCCCTCCCTGTTATTGTTCTCCTTTTTACATTTTAAAAAACATTTTAATTGGCACAATATACCTTTATAGGCCAGGGGTGGTGAACCTATGGCACTGTGCCACAGCAGGCTATTTGTTATCGCTGAAAGCTCTAAAAGGCTCACCATCACTGTTACAGGCTACGGTGTGATATTTCAATACATGAATGCAATGTATAGTGATCAGATCAGGGTAACTGGTATATCCATCATCTCAGACACTTATCATTTGTTTGTGTTGGGAACACTGAAAATCCTCTCTAGCAGCTAGTTTGAAATAGGCAATTGTTGGCAATCATATTTACCCTACTATGCTCTAAAACATCAGAAGTTACTCCTTTATCCAACCGCATATTCCTGGGCCCATTAACTTCTCCCAACCCCACCACCCACAGGCCAGGGATATAGCACTTTGGCACAGTGCCTGCCTAGCAAGCACAAACTCCTGAGTTCAATTTCCGGTACCAAAAAAAAATCCAACCCCACCACCATTTCCACTGTTAACCACTAATCTACTTCTATAAGATTAGCTATTTTATCTCCCACATGTAAATAGATTATGTGGTGCTTGTCTTTCTATGTTTGACTTGTCCATGTTACCACAAATGACAGGATTTCCTCCTTTGTTATGTCTGAATAGTATTCTGTTGTGGATATAGCATATTTTCTATATCCAGTCATCCATCAATAGACATGTAGGTTGACTCCACGTCTTGGCTATTCTGACTAATGTTATGACATCTCTTCCTCCTATTCTTCAACGTAAATTTATTGAGCATTTGCTATGTGCCCAACACTGTTCCAAGCCAAGGAAAAACTGGTGAAGAAGACAGAGAGAACAGCTCCTGGACCCTACATTTCATCCACACAACCCCCCAGAGTAACCCTGGCCAAGTACTGTCGTCGAGCCACTTTATAGATGAGAAAGAGAAAACATATAAGCCAGCCTGGTGATACACAGAGACCCTCTGAGCCTGCACACATGAGAGGAGTCCACTCACCCTTTGCCCCTGGCCTCCAGCCTCCCATTTTTCCCACCAGAACCTCTCCACCCAGGCAAGGAAGTGGGTGACGGTCCCGAAAATGACCGCTCTGGGGGCCGCCGACATGGTGAACTGGAATGACAGAGGCAGGCGGCTAGGAGACGACAAACTCCCCAGCTCCATCATTATTCCTTCCAGTTGCTCCCAAGCGTCTTCTGTAAATAATAGATTAGGCTCCAGAACAAGCTTCTCCCCTCAGATTCATTTGGAAAGTAGCGTCAACAGAGGCCCCCAAACTCCTAAGAGAACTGAACTTCCCCTTGTGACTTCAGAACAGGCAAGGAGAATCCTGGGGTCTTCCAGGCCCTGTGTGACCAACTGCACACCACGCAGTGAACAATCAGACATCACTGAAAAGCCCACCCGCAGATGGTGGCAAGAATGCTGGTCCAAAACCACCCCAGCATACAGAAACCCTTCTTTCCAAACAAGGGGGCAGGTTTTGTTCTTACTTGTCCACAAAGATTTCACTGCAAAACACTTTGGGAACTCAATTAATGAAATGGATTATTATAAAGTGAACAAAAATTCTCCTGAAAAAGCTGAGGTTGGTGGCTTCAGGGCACACAGGTTTCATTATACAGTACTATCGTCTCTATGTTTTGATCATATCTGAAATTTTTCATGATGAAAAAATTTTAAAATTCTAACAAAACACCAGACCTAAACATTATAGAATGAATAGATAATTAAATAGATAATTAAAATATTCAGAATAAGGTTAATAAAAGGAATAACCTCTGAATTTATAGGGTGATTGGCTCACAAGGAAAATAGGGATTATTGGCCCCATTTTGCAGATAGGAAAACTGAGGCTTAGGCTTGCCCAGGGACTTTCTGCAAAGAAGCCATGACAAAAGGACCAGACCTTGGCCACAGGCCCACTTCATGGACTCCATCCTACTCTCCCTGGCGCAGCTCCAGCTCAGTAGTCAACAGCTTCCTGCTCCCTACTTCTCTTCTATGGATATGGCAAGAATCAGCTAGAGTTCTTTTTCTAAATGTTGAAAAACACTGCCTAGCCAGGTGTGGTGGCACACATGTACAATACCAGCACTTGGGAGGCTGAGGCAAGAGGATCAAGACTTCAAGGCCAGTCTGAGCAACACAGGGAGTTCAAGGTCAGCCTGGACTACATAGCAAGCCCTTGTCTCAAATTAAAAAAAAAAAAAAATTGCCTGCTATCACTCTTCGCCATGCCACCATCTGTTTCTGCACACAGTGTGGGTGTTGCAGATTGTGCCCATGGCCCCCCAGCCACGTGGAGCTGACTGTTCACCCAGCACCCATCCCTGCTGCTGGGTCTTCCCCACTAGGGTGGATGCTCCTCCATGAAATGCTTCCCGCAGCACAAACCACATCAGAGTAGAACACCTCCCTGTTCCGTGCCCCAACTCACCTCTCCAAAAACCTTGTCCTGGTGGGGACTGGCCACAAATTCTCCAGATTTCAACCCAGTAATTACGGCAGGGGAGCCCTGGAGAAGCCTCCTTGTCACTACCCGCCCTCTACTGCACTTCAGTCCAACCCAGGAAATGTTTTATGAGACCACTTCTATCCTTGCAGTTGCGAACCATTTCAGAAAACACTAGCTCCTTCTGCGCATCTCCAGTTTGTGATTTCTAGTCTCCCCTGGCACTGGCTGCCTCTGTGCCTGAGGTGCCCTTAGACGTCGGCTGCCGTGACCCCATGATGGATGGGTCTGACGCAGTCACTCCCAACACAAGACACCTTCAAACCTCTGTTATGTCTGAAACCTTATAACCTTAGCCGAGGAACACATTGTACCTGTTCTGTGCTCCAGGAGTTTTGCAACAGCCTTTGGCCAAAAGCAACAGAGCACAGAGCCAGCTCCCCACGAGGACTGTGCGTCTTGCCCTCACAACCAGGGGCTAAGGTGGGGAAAGCCCACGCTCTGCAAGCCCTGCAGGCCCTGTCCTCAGGTCCCAGGGACAGTCCCTACTGAGCCCTTCACCCGGCACTCACATGCGCGGGGGCCTTGGATGTGACAGGGGCCAATACGCAGGCTCCTGCCTCCTTTACCACTTCTTCAGGCTTTCCTCAGCTCCAAACAGCCAGCAGCACCCAAAGTCACCCAGCAATGGGAGTGGCCCTGACCACTGGTCGAGGCCAACTCCTGACCAATGGCTGAGGCCACCAGGAGTTAAGCAGCACTTGGAATGAGGCTGATGTGAGCTCAGACGAGCTGTAAGTAACAGCACAGTAGAGGGTCCAGGTGCAGCTCAGTGACAGAGCAGGTCCTTAGCTGGTGTAAGGCCTTGGTTAAATTCCCAGCACCAAAAAACAAAATCAAATCAAGAGGAAAAAAAAAAAAAACCACCAAAAAACTGGATTTTGATTGCTTAGCATGAAAAAAGAATATAAAATACCTCATTAATAATTTCTATATAGATGATGTGTAAAGTGATCATTTTTGCCTATGTTGGATGAAACAGAAATACATTATTAAAATATTTTCAGCTGTTTCTTTCCTTTTAATGTGGTTACTAGAATTTTCAATTTCAAGAGACTCACATTTATTTCTATCGGACAGCGCTGGTCTAGACAACTGCTCTGACATAACTTACACAGGTCCAAACCTCCGACCCATTTGATGGTTGGTGGATACTGGGCAGGACTTTTTCCCCACCTATCATCGAGCTCTTCACGGGCTCTCAGGGGATCAAGGTACACATCACCCAGAGCTAGGGGGTCGGGGAAGCCACAGAGATCGGCACAGCTCTCCAGTCCCTGGCACTAGATGATCACTGGCAGCTGTTACACGCTCAACAGAGATGTGCTGATCTCCTTGGAATGTGCCAGCTCCATTGAAGAAGCCTTGGGGTTGCAAAGACAAACCTTAAAACGTTCTCCTGCCTGAGGCATCCCCAACTAAGGCACTGAAGAACCAAGTGCTGTTTTAGCTTGAGCACTACTTTGGCAACTTGGGAGCAAGCCACACTTTAGGGAGCAGGGTTCAAGGCCAGCCTGCAGAGTGATCCTTAATGCCTTAGAGAAAACCTCAGTGCAGTCAGGCCAGAGGATAGGTGGCTGAGCTGGACCAATTTTGCTGAAGGCACCATCAGTGCATAGCCACAGACCCCAAGGCAAAGGCACTTTGCATCCAAAAGGCATCTGTTCAGCACCAGAAGCAGCTCAAAGCTCCAGAATACGTGCTCTGCCCCCTCCCCTTGGCCCTGGCCCATGGTCTTCATGTCCTGGCCTGGAAGACAGACTTGCAGGGATGAGCAATAAGAAGGAGGGACAGAAATGCCAGCGTGGATGTGGACTCAGTTTCACTGAAGTCTCAAGGGTGAATTCTTGTATCATCTCCAGATGTAACCACTCTGGGCTACAGGGCCAGGGGACACTCACATCCCATCACAGGTCCACCCTGCCTGGAGCACTAGGAATGAGAAATTCTTCAATATCCTGTCATTACCTTGTGACTAAAATAATTTTATTGCTATGTTGCTTTTGTTTAAAAAGCTTCATGCTATGCTGATGAAGGTTACTAGCTTAAAACACCATAATAATAGAAAGACACTATGATATTTATAACCTTCTTGTGGCATTTGATTGATTGATTGACTGATTGATTGATGTGGGCACATACTTGAGATTGAACTCAGGGCCTTTAAACTGAAATACAGCCTTAGCTTTTTTTTTTTTTTTATTCTTGAGGCAGGATCTTGCTAAATTGCTAAGGTACCAGGCTGGGCTCCAACTTCTAATCCTCCTTCCTCAACCTACCAGAGTGTGGGGTTACAGGTATGCACCACCACACCCAGCTTTGACTTTTGTTTAATAAACTGGGAGCCTCAAAACAAAAACAAAACAATTGGAAGCAGGCCAGGCTTCTTGCCAGCTTTGAAGGACCCTGAAATACACCCCAGCTTAGCAAAAGGACCCGTCCCTAGTGGGCACTGTGTGGTGAGACCAGGGAGGGACAAGACAAGGTCAACAACCTGGTTAAACCCAAAGTGGAGTAACTGCCAGCCTGCTTGGCTTCACACAGGCCTGCCATTTTACAAGTCAGCTTTAGGACCAGACCCCATTTGCACAAGGAAAACAGCTCAACACCTTCGAGAAAGCCTCCAAAGCCTTCTGGACTCTCCTGACAACTCCCAGCAAGAGTCTGACAGGGATCAGCTGGGCCAACCTTTCAGATCCCAGCTGAAAAACGTGGATCCACAGAAGGAAAGGCCTTTGATCCACCAACCCATCAGCCCATCTAGTCCTGCAGCACACATTTCTCCCATGCCCACGAAGCCCTGGACTTTCTTGAGGAGCGGAGGACACAGTGGCATAGAGATGGCCAGACTGGCAAAGGAGAAAGACAAGGAAAATAGACCATTACAAGAAGCCTGGTGAAGGTACATGCCTCTAATCTCAGAACTCCAGAGGCTGAAGCAGGAGGATCACTGCTAGCCTGAGGCCAGCCTGGCCTACATAGTGACTTCAAGGCCAGCCTGAACTATACAGTGAGACCTTGTCCCTCCGCCCTCCAAAAAAGAAGAAGAGGCCTCGTGAGATAGGCTTTGAGGAGAAGTGCGTGCGAAAGTTGTAGGGACAACAGGAAGGAAGTGACATCTCACTGCACCTCGGAGCTCAGTGGGGAGCTGGGAGAATATCCTAGGGCCAGGGAAAGACAGCGGTGCAAATCAAGATGGTGAAAGGAAGAGCCCAGGGCTCACGCAGGGCACTAAAGTAATTAGGATCCTGAAAGTGAGTTGTGGGCGCCGCTAGTGAAGTCAACTGTTTGGAAGGCGCACAAATATTGAGAGAGGGGTGAGACCGCAGGCATGAATGAGAAGTTGGAGCCTGGTTTCCTGCCTGGGTGACAGGCTGGCCTAATGGGACAGCCTCTGAGCGATAAGAAGCTGGAGCTCTGCTAAATCTATCCACAAAGCTCAATGAGCAGCTGCTTGTTTCTCCACCCCCAGTTCACAGTAGGGGCATTCAGCCAGGCTTCTCAACCACCTGGGCAGATCGGATGACCTGATGGCCTGGATCAGGGATGGCAGTGCTCGAGGGCACGCCTCCAAATGGGCAAGGGTACAAGAGGGGAGGCAGCCAGTCACCACCACAGGAACCGGAGGCAGTCTGCCAACAGCGATGGCTCAGCCACACTGACACCAGAGGCCAACCAGGTCCCTCCCTGTGAAAAGGATGCCACTATGGGGGAGGCTGATGGCAGAACACCGGCTTGGATGTGAATGTCATAGTCACAGGCACCCATACCCCACAGCACAGGCATCATGACCGTGACCATGTGCTGGACATTTAGTGGGAGCCGAGGAGCAGGGAGGACAGAAGAGTGCAGGGCAGAGACTGCCAATGAGTTAGTAAACTAGAAGTGGGGCGCCACTAGCCAGACCCACAAGACCTGCCTTGGGAGTAGCAGGGAGGACCAACTCCTTCAGAAGGTATCCATAAAGGAAAGAGTTCACTGCCTCCCCGGGGAGGGAGAGGTTAAGGGGCATCCCAGGTCAAAGGAATGACTTGGCCCAAGTGTGCAGGCAGCACTCATGGCGAATCAGTCTGGACAGGCAGAGCCTGGCGCTGGGGCCAGTGTAAAAAAAGGTTTGAATGCAAGAGGCAGCCATGGGGCCATCATCCTGCAGATTCCAAGACACTCTGGAAGGGAAAATTGGGCAGCTCCTCAAGAAATTTAAATCTCATTTAGCAATTCCATTTCTAGGGAGACACCCAAGAGAACTGAAAACAGGGACCCAGACACCTATACGCCAACGTACTTCCATCCTTCTTGAGGTCCCTAAAATGACACAAAACTAGAACAGGTATCAGCTACCAGCAGAAGGAAATGGAGAGGAGGCTATAGCAGACCACAGCTGCGGATCCACTTCTGAGCCATGGCAGAGACACGGATGGCGGCATTGGCTCGGCCGGCTGGAGAATGAGGACGTTCACATTGCCGTAGGTAACAAAGCCAACGAGAACAATGCCGCTGGTGAGCTGCTGGTGACAAGTGCGTGGGATCACAGACTAACACTAGTGTTCATGTTGGCACTAAGTACTCCTCAACACTACCTGCTAACACTACGACAAAGCCAGCTGGAGATAACTCATTACTAAGCATAATTTATCCCTGAACCAATTTTAAAGTTCTTTTTCTCCTGGACTATAATTTTTCTCACATACAGAAAAGACTTCGGAGTCAAACGTCCCAGACCTCCAACACGCTGGGCACAGAAAAGGGACTTTCTTTCACCTACAGGTAAAACTCTTACACCGCCCACCTGTGTGTTATGAGCTTTTCCCATCTGGCCCCGGCACTATACTCTGGATGCTGGGTTTGTAGGTGCTGGAACATAGGAATCCAAGGATCAGGACAGCCAGGAAAGGCAGGTCATGGGATTCACCCCACCACCACCACCATCATCATCACCCCGAAGTGTGTCCAAACCAGGCAGCTTCCCCAGTAACAAAACAAAAACTTCACACTGTCTTGTGGCTGCTCTTTCTCACGCTTCGCTACCACTCCCTCACTCTCAAAGTGGCACCGGCCAACACCCCGGCACGTCAGCACTGCTGTACAGCGCGCCTGCTCTCCCTGCAGGGCTGGAGCTGGCCTTAGCCATGGAAGGCCAGGGGGCTATGGGCCACCCCCACTTGTACCTTGAAAGCCATGTTAGGCTTTGAAAGTGCACTGTAGACAGGGAGGAGCAGCCCTTGCCTTTGTCACCAAAGTCAGCAGCCCAGAGTCTGCCCCTCCTGGGCCTTTGCTCATCAGAACATTGGATCTTTGCCCTCTCCCTCCCTTAGGATGCTGGGCTCCACCAACAACAGATCTACCCGGTTCTTTCTATCATGTGCACCTAGCTGAGGGCTCAGCAGCTGCTATGGATTCGTCTGTGTCCCCTAAACCATATGTTGAAGGTCACCTCAGGATACGACTATATTTGGAGAGAAGGCCTTTAAAGAGGAGACTGGGTTAAAGTGAGGCCATTAGAGTGAGCCCAGATCCATACAAGGCAATAAGGACTCATAGGCCATACATGAAATGTCAAAAGACCAAGTGAGGACATGGCAAGAGGGAGGCCAAAGAGACCCTGATCAGTCCTTGATCTTGGAGTGTGAGAAAATAAAACTGCTGTTCAGGCCAGCTAGTCTGCTGTACTATATTAATGGCACCTTAGCAAGCAAATACCACACTAAGGAAGGGACAATGGATAAAGAGTGGAGGGCTTGCCAGGCATGTTGGAGCAGGCCTGTAATCCCAGCACTCCAGTGGCTGAGGCAGGAGGATCACCTTCAGTTAGAGGCCATCCTAAACTACATAAGGAGTTCAAGTCCAGTCTCTGAACTACATAGCGAGACCCTGTCTCAAAAAAAAAAAAAAAAAGAAAACAGAAAAAAGGAGTAGAGGGCTGGAAAGAGAAGGAGAAGAGGAAAGAAAGGTGCTCAGATCCCCCTATTCTGGACCTATCTGACTGATAGGCCAGGGCTCATCTGCACCTTGTTGGAGGCTGTGATCCTTCTGCTAGCTGTGTTGCTGAAATGTCACAGATGGCTTCAAGAAGAGCAAAAGCACTTTCTGATTTTACTTTGGAAACACACTCTTACAATAGTCTGAGCTGCACACCTTTACAAAAGCCAAGCATGTCCCATTTCTGGGCCGTGAAACTTTCATCTGGCAAGCAGAGGAGACAAGACACGGACCACTACAGTGAATTCAAGTGCTGAGTACTCACTTTTATATCTGTTCAGCCTCCTCCTATGACATTGCACTTTTATTCCAGTGATTATTCCTGAGTTCCATCAAAGGCCCCCACCTGCTACCTTAGCCTCTCAGTGAGGTCATCAGCCACTAGAGCACAGCATATTGTGACTCTAAAACCACTGCAGGGCCAGGCACAGAGGCACATGCCTACAATCCCAGCTACTCTAGAGACTGGGACAGAAAGACCTTGAGTTCAAGACCATCCTTGGCAACTTAGTGAGACCCTGTCTCGAAACAAAATAAAAGGGCTAAGGATGTAGCTCAGTGGTAAAGTGTTTGCCTAGCAGGCACGAGGCCTTGGATTCAAACCCCAATAAGTCTCACACACACACACACACACACACACACACACACACACACACACTCTCTCTCTCAAATAGCGGGGGAAAAAAAGTTTGCCTTAGAAAATTCAGACTGGACCCCATATAGGAAATAAGGGCTCATCCTATGATTTCCTCCCCTGTATCAAGTCTCCCTCCCAGTGAAACTTAAACATTCCTATGTTTAAGCACAGAGGTGAAGGACCGCGGTCTTAGGATGGGAAACAACACCCACCTGGCGGCCTGTGCTTACGAGCCTACCCAGTGCAAAGGATCTGGATGGTTCCTCTCCTGGGTGGCCTTGAACCCTGTTCTAAGAGGCCAGGTGCAGGTCACATGCACACAAACACCGCAGCGTGTGGAGAAGAGAAGCCAGGGATGCTGCACAGTTGTGTTCCCGCGTCACGTTGCTCTGGGTGCTTATTCCAGATGTCACCCCAGCAACAGTCAGGAATCTCACTCCCCAGGACAATCACACTGTGAAAACAGTGGGGAGAACTCCCACCCACTAAACTGGAGAATGTGTTACCCCAGAAACTGTGCTCCTGGGTCTACACTCTCAATAAACCTGCCCAAACCCAGTGAGGTAGGGACTGTCAGCCCATTTCACAGGACAGGAAACTGAGACCCTCTGGAAGTTAGCATGTGGCCAAGCCATAATTCAAATTCCAAGTCCTTTCTGCTTTGCAACATAGCTCTTGAGAAACGGTACACTAAAAGGATAACTGCATTTCCACAGCAACTTCCTTGTTACGCTAAGAACCTGCAAAGACAGAGGCCAGGAGTCTTGCTCAGGGCCACACAAAAACAGTGAAACAGCCCGGGCCCCTGAGTGTTGACCCTGGTTATGTTCTTGGGCTGCAGTGAAGGGCTGCTCTGTTGAAGGCTGTGACAGCCCATCAGCCAAGGTGACAGGGAAACCTATCACTGTGGCTTTATTCAATGCGCACCCCCTTACCCCAGCTAAAGACAACAGTCAGAGGGGAAATACCCAGTCTGCACTTTAATGGGCCCAGCAGGGTCACTGAATGAGATATACACCCTAGAACATAACTCCTAAGTTTCCCAGGTTTCTGACGGACTTCTTGATACCCTTTACCACACCACGGTGACAGGCAGAATTAACAAGCTGATCGGGTTCTGCAGAGGTAAAGCCCTGCAGGGTCCAGGAAAGGAAAACAAACATCTGGAATCTCTTTCCACAAATGAGGCTGACAAGCTTTCCCTTCAACACGACTATGTGGCCCCTGCTGAACACGCATCCCCGGCTAGCTCAGAGTTTCCAGTCTCGTCGGGTCAGACATCTCAGAGATCAGCATATTTGTATTTTGGGGAAGCCACTACCTCCCGTGTCATCCAGCAGGTCAGTGCTATAATCTGGGTGCGAGCCACTACCCAGGTCCCCACCCTTGGGGCATCGCTGGCTTGGAGCCAATCTCCAATTAGGTGCCAAGAGCTAACCAAACTTTGTTTCAAACCAAGCACATGGGCCTTTCCTACTTGTGACATAAACCCAGCTCTAACTAGCTGAAGAAAAAGAGAATAGACAGGATGCCGGAGAGGCTACTCAAAAACCTCAACAAGAAATAAAGGTGACACATTTTGAAAACTTAGGTATAGGGCTCAGCCACTTTCCTACCAGCAAACAAATCTCCAAAGCAGGGTTGAAAGAAGGTAGCCAATGGGGACAAAGCCCAGGGAAATGAGTCCTCCGTGTGGGTCAGAATCAGGGCCCATCACACCTGTGGCCTGAATGCCAATGTCCCAGTGCTTTCAAGAGGCTTGAGAAAGCCCTGGGCTGGAGTGCTGGGGGCTGGCACCCTGCCCCAGACATCACCATGTAGTGACCACAGATGAATTTGCTTAAAATCCTTTTTAAAAGGTCATGTGGAGTCCACATGCTCTCCAGTCACCCACTTCTGATATTTATAACCTGCTATATGTACAGTACCAAGGCAGGCAGTAGAATCTCACTAGGGAGCTCCATTTAGTAGGGCCCACATCAAAACACCCTGTAGTGCCAACCACGGCTGCCGATACAACGAACCTCAAAACAGGTGCCAACGGATTCATCTCAAAACCACCTCTTTTTGCCCTTAGAATGGAGCCACCAAGGCTCCTTCTGGAAATCCATGCTTGGTCTACTCATAACCCCACAGAATCCCCTCCTTTCCCACCAGGTCTCTGAAGGCTAAAGTCATCCCCAGTCTAATTTTGCTCATATTCTGAGGTGCAGCACATGTACACAGAATCTGTGGTTTTGTTGTTGTGTTTGTGTGTCTGTTTGTGACAGGATCTCCCCATGTAGTTCAGGCCAGCCTTGAACTCATTATGTAGCCCAGGATGATGATCCTCTAGCCTCAGCCTCCGAGTGCTGGGATTATAGTCATGTGCCCCCACACCCACCTCATCTCTGGTTCTATAGAAGAATCCTGAAAAGACTGGGAGGGACCATGAAGGCATTACAGAGGGATGGCTGTATCTTCCAGGATGCTACCCAGCTTCTGTGTGAAGCTTTCAAGCAACAGGGATTGCTCTCCCAGCCAGCTGGACCCCTCTGAGATGCCCGTACCTCCCTGTGTCTTTGGGTCTCTCCATGGGACCAAAAAGGACACGTATGATCCTGAAATCAGACAGGGTCAGGCGGTGAGCAGTTAAAGCCTACAACTGCCTTGATCCAGCTTCTGGGGCATCCTGACACTCACTCACCAGCCAACGCCCCTCACCATGAGCTGGCTCTGTGCCACCTCCCCCGACCTCCTCACAAATGCTGGCGCGGGTAGGACTCACAGCTACCCCATAAAGGAGGATCTCAAGCACTCGTTTCCACACCTGAGAGACACTCCAAGATAAATAACACATCCAAGCTCACAGAGCTGGCAGGATAAGGAACTAAAGTCCAAACGAGGTCAGTCCCATTGCGCTTCTGTGCCCTTAGCCACTGCCCTCTTCAGCCAACTAGCAGAGTCCAATACAAGGCAGAGATTCAGAACATTTGGAACCACCTCTATGAACAGGCAAAATCGTTAAATCCAGCAGAATCACAGCAGCCTAACGGGATGGAAACACAGACTGCGTCCTAGTCAAGCGGGTCTGCAGGAAAGCTCTTCCCAGCAGGAGCACTGAGACGATGGTGGGCAGCCCGCAGTTAGGGCCCAGCAAGAATTGGCTCATGCCAAATGATTCCCTCCTCACAACCTATGAGGTAGGTTTAACTCCTCACAACCTATGAGGTAGGTTATGTGTTTATGGAGAAGAAAAGTAATTCATTCCCAAAAGTCACACTGCTATAAAGGACAGGAGATTGGACTTGAACTCCTGAAGTTAAATCCAGAATCCACATCCTGCGCCTCACCATAACCTAGCACTCAAACATCTGTTTCCCTCAACAAGTCAGAGGCCCAATCGCTCACGCTGTCACTGCGGAGCTGTAGGTATGAATCATTTACAAGCTCTGGACCAGCCAAGGTCTTCAAGTTCAAGCAGCTGATGATTCATTGGAGCTGCACTGTCCACGGCTCCACATTTCTCTTTGTCAAGTGTACAGATCTGTACACGCTAAATGTCTGTTTACTAGACCAAAACAAAGAAGCTAATGCAGGCAAACAAAATCTGTAGGAAACACATTGTTTCAGCTAGACTCTGGGACAGGAGACAATAGAAGGGAAAATACCGTGGAGAACTGTGTAAGGAGAAACTGCCTCGGAGTTCCCAAACCTGCAGGCCCTATTGTGTTGTCAGCTGGAGGGGATGAAAGAGTCTCCGAAGAACCATGGGAGTGTCTGTGCAGGCCACAACCATCCAGGGAGCCTCTCGGAATGACCAAGGCCCAAAGGGTGTGGAGGATGTGGCTGCACACGTGTAAGCAGGCAGGGTTTCCAGTGAACGCTCCATCCCTCACCCCAGCGCCTGACCAGGTCCCCAGTGCAGTGTAGCTTACGGAAGCGCCTGTCTACTATTCAGTAACTTCTAGGCGGGTCCTGTTATTATTATTAACAAAGATAACATTATGAGTAATAATAACACTCATGACATTTGAATGCATTTCGTCCTATCGCTTCAGCCTTACTTTCTGAGTAGGCTAGAGTTCAAATTCCATATTTGTGTTCCTCCAGGGGCCCAGCATGCCAATTCACTCAAACGGAGATGAACTTTCCAGAGCTTTCTTAAGAACTCGGTGGTTTTTTTTCCTTTGAACTTCTGTGCCAAGCCCACTGTGGATTTTGCTGTAGGGCAAATACCTATTGTTTTTCCCCATAAAAGTCTCACTTACCTTTGAACTTCACACTTTTCCCAAGAAATTGTTGAAAATGTCCTTAAGACCCACTCCCCAAATAATTCATGCATTTATTCCAATTTGAGAGTATTCAGGGGAAAGAAATGTTGCAGGTAGGGCAGATGGGGCTGCGCAGACCTGCTAAGGTCCAGTCAGTGTGAAGAGCATGCAAGCACACACTAGCATAGGTACAAGGACTGACTTGGTGGGAAAGAAGGGAACAGGGGTGCTGTGATGAGGAGGCCTGGGGCTGGGAGTGATCTGCAAAGCAGCCCAACTACTTAGGACAGTACACACAGGCCTCCCTGAAAAGCAATGTTTGTAACAAACCCTGAGACTCAATGAGGAAACGAATGGGTGGAGGGTAGGGAAGAAGAGTGAAAGGGTTCCAGGCACATTCAAGCAACTCAAAAGAGATCAAATGGCAGGAGCAAACAAAACAGGGGAGGGCTGGATGTGGTGGAGCATGCCTGTAATCTCAGCACTCAGGAGGCTGAGGCAGGATGATTGTTGCAAACCCAGGCTACAAAGTGAGCTCAAGGCCAGCCTGAACTGCATAGCAAGACCATGCCTCAAAACGACAAATAACAAAAAACAAAAAAAAAGACAGGGGAGGTTAGTGGAGGGCAGCTGGTAGGGCAGGCAGGGGCAGAGCCAGCAAGTCCCCTACTTCCTTTGGGTCAACATCCTAGGCCAGGGCTCGTGATTCTGAAAAGGAGGCTTAGAAAACAGAATTGGCAACTTCTGTCCATCCTGATCACGTCCCTGGGATTAAATTGTGTGATGTTCCCTGAACCGGGCCTGAAGCATTACGGGCAGTCATTACAGTGCTGAAGGCATGGTGTCACTGCCCAGAGAAATCCTTGGGCACATGTTAAGGGGCTATGGAACACTCTCAGGAAATCCCTTCTGTGGGGATGGGGGCTCCGGACATCCACCTGTACCCGTTCTTCCTTCCCATGGGAAGCAGCCACAAACTATTGTCTATTGTTCTGCAGCAAGTCGCTCAATTGTCAGAGAAGAGGCCATACATTTCAACAAGCAGCGAGAATGTGTCAGGCCATCACACTTCCCGCAAAAAGTCCCTCTTTGTTTAGAACTGATGCCAGTCTGTTTCTAGTAGGGAGCAAACAAAGCTGCATGGAGGAGTCTGGGGTAAGGTAAGAGAGTTACAATCGGCCAGTGACCGGGGCCCCAACTCTACCCTGAGGACAGGCCAAGCACTGTCCCTGTCTGGAGGATGGCCTCACTCCCCACAGGGGAGGCAAGCCTGTGTGATTCAGTCCCAAGTCACCCAGGAGTGAAACTTGCAGGGGCCCAGGACTTTGTAGACCATTGATGAATTCCCCCTTTAGGACAAGACAATGAAGAGACAGCACAGCCCTACCCACTGTTCTGCCTCTCCTCCAAGGCCCTGAGATGATGACAGTTACAACAAAGATGATGACAATAATGTCTACCACCTACCACCAACAGCTACTGCCATAACAACTACTATAACAACAACAGCAGTCAGCATTTACTACATGCCATGTTGATGATTTAAATCTCAACAACCCTATTATTATCCCCATTTTACAGATGAAAATACAGAGGGTCAGGGAAATTGGAGAAATTGCCTGAGGTTCCATCCTGACAGACTCCCAGGAAGCTGGGACTCCTGCCCAGGCAGCCAACCTCCTCACCACTGAGTCACAGCCTGTCCTGTCTCGTGCGATGAGGAGCCAAAGGGGAACTAGTTCTAACTGCGGCTGATCCTCAGACGTCACACTCAGCTGCCCAGAGGCAGAGGGAAGCTGCATCGGCTTCCCCAATAACAAATTCACTTCTTTGCACAGAAAAACATTACATTAGGTTTTGTTTTTAAATAATTGAATTCTATGTACTCAATTTAACACGAAAGCTACTCCAGATTTGACCTCGCTAATTCAATTTTCCCATCTGCTGCTTCAGAAGTAGGCCAGAGAGAAGCAACTCGGGGAGCCGCTCCCTATGGGAAGCACACAGGGCTGTGGGTGAGCCTGTGTCCACAGCGGGGACTACACCAGTGCCAGTCCTCTCCACCTTGCTCGCTGCACGTAGGGACACACCCACAGCCCCCAAACCCAGCAGGTCCCAGAGGATGCACACTGGGGTCAGCACAAACAAGCTCTCTGTTCCTCCTCTGTCTTCCTCTTCTTTGTGATTGCAGGAATTCAGTCTGCTTAATTCTTCTCAGGGCTCTATTTCCTATAAGCAGCATCCGGGGTTTTGGACCTGGCTGGGCAGAGGGTTTGGGAGGACCACTGTCATCCTCCATTGTCAGCTTCCCCTGTCCCATACCATCGCTTGGATGACTGAGCCCAGTGAGGCTTCCAGTTAAAACCACAGCTCTGAAACACAATCAGAAGTCACCTGATCTGATTCCTTCCTTTCAAGGAGGAAAACTCCAGGCTGCAAACAGCGGCTGGACCCACCTGCTATAGAACCAAGACTGATCTAGTGCTTCTTGACTCTCCTGGCCACCCTCCTCACTCCCGAAATCAGGGCACATTATGCAGCCTCCCTTGCCATCCTTCAGAAGCAGCTGCTCACCCCAGCATGGGAATCCCTTGCCTAGCCAGGGTGAGAAGCCAGGAGCCTGATGTCCGGCTGACCCAGCAACTGTGGTCCCCACCCATAGACTTGTAAACTGATAGACAGGGCCATTCGCATCATTGCCAGACACAAAACACATCTCCCCAGCCCACCACAGGCCCACCATCTGGCAAATCTATGCTTCTTGGGAAAGTAGCAGAGAGGGACCTTGCAAGGCAGTGAGGCCTTCTTGACAGCCTCCTGCTCTGCTCTCCTCCAGCTGTAAGGCTAGAGGCATGCTCCCTTGGCTGGCTCGCTGGCTTTACTATTTAACTTCTCACCCTTGAAAACAGACAAGTTAAGAAAGGAAAGGAAAACCTCTTTGGAGGGTGGCTACATGTTTGGGAAAGGCTTGGTAAAAACAACCAGTATTGTTTCTAAAAGTAGGTTAAGAAATCATACTGCTTAGCCTGCAGTATCCTGAGATAAACTTTCCTGAGACAATAACCATACTGCCTCATCCTGGGACATCCTAGGAGAAGTGAAGGATGGCCCCTGTCTCCAGGTGGTCCCAGGCTCAGAATCTCTCTGCTGGGCCCAGAGAGGCAATCAAGGCATGAAGGCAGGGCCAGACTTAAGTCCCAAGCTGACTCAGAGGTCCCCTGACATTGAGTGCAGCTAAGAGGACATGCAGCAATGCTCTATACTAGGATCTGCAGGACCCAAGCTTCCCCTGGAGGACCCAGAATGCCTGGAAATATGTGCATGCCTTCTGCAGAGGGATTCCCTGCTTCTATTGCAACAGAGCCAATCATTCTGATGGGGTTGAGCACCCGACTGCCTTCGTCAGCAGGACTGCCCTAACAAAGTGTTGCAAACTGGGGGTTTAAACAACAGGAAGTCACTGCTCACACTTCTAAAGAATACAAGACCAAGATCAAAGTTTAAAGATCATGCAGCAGCTGAACAGCTTTCCCACAGTGGGAAAAAGGTGAGCAAGGCAGGAGAGAAAGAAGCCAACACTCAGCAGAGCTTGGAGCTTCAGCGAGAGGGAGACAGGAAACAGTGACACAAACACTAGATGACATAACGTGAGCCCCACCCAGGACCTAACTTCCCAGGCACAGGGGCCAACAAACTGCCTGGAGCTGTTTGCTTGTTTTACTTAGGCTGAGCTTCTGTCACTTGGAATCGGAAGAACTGTGCCCGAGAATCAGTCATCTTGCTGGACTTTGGAAGAACCAGGCTGTAAAATATCACAGAAACTCACTGCAAATACCCATGGCAAGCACTCAAGTGGCAGGCAAGCAGCTCATTTTGATAACAAATACTGGGTTCAGTTGAATTTGAAAAAACAATCCTGGAGCCAGGCATAGAGGTGCACGCCTATGATCTCAGTGCTTGAAGGGCTGAGGCAGGAGGATCGCTGGGAGTAAGAGTCCACATAGTGAGTTCAAGGCCCGCCTGAACTACACAGCAAGACCCTGTCTCAAAAAAGAAGTGGGAGGGGAGCAGCAGTCGTAGCAGCAGCAGAGGAAGCAGCAGAAAGAAAGCAATGCTTTCCAACGTGTTCCTGCGTGCTGTCTGTCTTCTCTCTCACAATCCTCTGTATGGAAAAGAACCACAGTGATTAACCCACTACATTGTAATACTTGGGGAAGAAGGAAAGAGGAGAAAATAAAGAGAAGCTAGGAAACACTAAGAGCATGATTAAAAGGAGACCTAACTTTCTCCTTAGCCAATGAAATTTGTAATTTTAAATTAGAAAAATTGAAGAACCTTGTTTCCCAAGCTGATGGCTCTATAGAATAATACTCTAGGACAGTGGTGGCGAACCTGTGGCACATGTGCTGCAGTGGGCTCTGTGTCACTGAAAGCTCTAAAAGGTTCACAATCACTGCTCTAGGGGATGCCAAGAGATGTTCTAAAGGAAAAAAACAGTAGGACTCCCTGCTCTAGTAACGATTTGTCTAGGAAAAAGATATTCTTCATTCCTCTGCAGGACTCAGAGCTTTTGACCTGTGCATCCTGATATAGTAAGAAAAATTTCCCAACATACTGGACCATAGAACACTGTTTCGCAAATATGCCTATCAATGTCTTCTGCAAAGGTGTTTGCTGGGATATTTGTTAAATAAAGATCTAACCAAAACCCACATTTACAGATGAAGAAAGCAAAGCCGTTACTTGCTAAGGAGCACAAAGCAAGCAGAGCAGTAGCACATTTTAAGCGGGAATGCTGCTTCCTTGACTCCTCATCCAACACTCCTCAAAGCTCTAATCCATTACAATGACTCCAGAATAATTATAATCAGGCATCTCTTGGTCACTTCCTGAAGCCAAGATAAAGCAATGTTAAGTCTAAGACATTTAGATATAATATTAACCTAATGTGCCTCTGCCTATTAAAAGCTCACACCTAGGCTACTGTCAGGAACACCGCTGTGCTTCCAAATTCCCACAGACAACTTCAGCTCTACTTTCAGGTCAGCCCACATGTAGGTATATAAGCAAGATAAGCTGTTTATGAATGTTTATAGTGGGTTTATACTAATTATCAAAAACTGGAAACAACCCAATGTCCTTGAACTGAGGAAGAGATAAACAAACAACTACTACTCAGAATCAAAAAGGAATTGACACACATGGCAGTACAGACAAATCTCAACAGCACTGCTCTAAGAAGCCAGGCTCCAAGGCCGCATTCTATGTGCTTCCATTTCTATGTTATTCTAGCAAACACAAACACAGTGACAAGGACAGGCCAGTACATAGTTGCCAGAGGCTGGGGATAGGGTAGAAGGTAACCCCAAGGGATCTAAAGAAATGTGGGGGATGGGGAGGATTCAAAAGTATTTCTGATTGTGGCAGTAATTACACATTTATTATATGCACATTTATTATAAGTCCTGTGTGTTATAATAAATGTGCACTTTGAAAAGGTAAATATTACTCTATGCAAATCATATCTTAACTAAGTAAATGACAACAGTGAAAGACACTGAAAGCAATTTTCTAAGCAAGGGACCCAAAGTAGCTGCTTGGACTGGTGGAGCCCCAGGCCATGCTCACTGCAGCCAGGGAAGAGCTCTAAGAAAAGATATGTCCAAAGCCAGGCATGTGGCACATGCCTGTAATCACAGCACTATGGGAGACTGAGGCAGGATGATCTCAAGTTTGAACCCAGCCCAGGAAATTCAGTGAGACCTGTCTCAAAATAAAAACTACCAAAAGTGGTAAGGGTATAATTCAGTGGGAAGGCCCTGGATTCAGTCCTCAGCACTGGGGTAAAACGTTTACTGGAGTCACAGGCAAATCCATTTCCGGCAGCCTTCTGCAGTGGGCGCAGCCACCTGGGCCAATGCTCTTGTGGTATGAGGTGCTCCCACCTATAGCAGTGTCCTAGGGGAGCTGCATCAGATTTTAGAGTCTGGGGAATAGGACATTCTCTTTGCCAGTTCAGCATCACTACTTTAGTGTTTCCTACGGCCACCTGAAAACAAAAATGTCACAGATAGCTGGCCTCCTGCGTGGAGAATGCTCACCAAATGTCCATTACAGAAATTAGAAAAAATGTTAAATGCAGTCACCAGAGAACCCCAGGAGACCTCATGGGGCTACAGTGTAAATGAAAAATGCACCAAAGGATGGATGGACGGACATATGTGCTATAGCCATACCATGGAATATTATTTGGCTACAACAGGAATGCAAAATCCACACATGCTACAACATGGATGAACCCTGAAAACATATGAGTAAGTGAAACTGGCCAAATACAAAAGGCTCAATACTGTGTAATTCCATTTTATATCAAATGTCCAGGAAAAGTAAATCTGTAGAGGCAAAAATACAGGTTGATGGTTGCATGGGGCTACAGTGGGGCTAATACAGTGGAAAGTGATGGCTAACGGACATAGAATTTACTTTGGGAGCACGGAAGCATTTTGGAAATAAACAGCAATGATGAGCCCAGGTCCCAAAGCTGGAACTCCCACTCCTCTGCCTCCCATACTGGCTTCTGAGGGCCTTGCCAGGTCAGCATATCTACTGCCACTCCCACAGCAGCCTTGTGGGATTTCTTGTTCTGAGTCTCGCTCTCCATCAGACTTTACGCCCTGTGCACAGGGCCCCTGTTTACCACCCAGTCTACCCCAGCCCCAAGAACACTGACTCAGAGTACAAAAATATTAAAGACCTAAAACCCATCACAGAACACTATCTGAAAAGTAAGAGAGGACAGAATACACATAACCCTTTCCTGGACATCAAGGGACAGGATTCAAGTGCCAGCTGTGCAGCCCTGGGTGGGTCACTGTCCATTTCCTGGGCTGTCAGTTTCCTCTTCCTTAAAAAGGGGCTTCTAGGCCATGACGCATTGCAGAGACACTCAAACACTGAATGATTCTCAAAGCGTTTCTCAAAGACACTTGGAACTACAGGAACATCACTTCAGAGGACAGTCACCAGCCCACTGGTGCTCCCAACGGCTGCCCCAATGTGTGGGCCCATGTGCGGCTCCTTCTCTCCCATTGTGGTTTGGTTTGATTTGGTTTAAGTGCAAGAGTCCGAGGAGATTTGTCAGCCCCATTAAGATTTTCCATCAGGTGTCCAGCTTTCTGTATGCTCTCCTTTTCCCAGAACAAAGGGCCCATGTGAGTACCTGAAAATAAGTGTGGCCCATGAAAAACCGCACAGGTACAGACGCACGCGCGTGCACACACACACATACGCACACTCCTATGCTAAAGAACCACCAGGAGTCTAAACAATAAACCACCCTTCTGGCCCTCTGAAAGGCACAGCTCTAGAAGCCTCTCTGGGAGATGCTGCATTTTTCCAGAATTGTGTCATCGTTCACAACAGAGTTCACTCTCAGGCCTCCCATCCATCCAAGCTGGGTGGGGCTGCCCAGAGTCACAGTGAAGAAATCGTTAGCCACTCACACTGTTTTTATGGTGAGCTATGACCTCCAAGCAAGCCGGGGGTGTGCGGGGACAGAGCCCAGGCTGTTGGTCCAGCTGCAGTGAGGCAGTGCCTAGCAAGCGTGTCCCATGCAGGGAACAGGCCCATGCAGGGTTTGGAATAATCAGCCAACTGGGAACATAAAATAGGACAGCTGCATATAAAAGTCAAAGCTTTTGGCTTAAAAATAGAACAAACTTTTAAATAAATAAGTGAAGGGGACAGGCAAGTTTGTTCCTCTTCTTCATAGGCCTGGATGGGTCCAGGGGCTGAGAATACCACTGAACAGGGAGAAGCAGAGATCCATGACCTTTGTGACTCCTGTCCCGATGCAGTGCCGAATTTGAGGTAGTACATGGATGCTTTCTCCTTGGAATTTTGGGACTCCATTAAGGGCCACCATAATCTCAGTATTCCCCCATACCTCAGTGCAGGGGGTGCCAGTGTTGTGGACACCACTGTGTCCTCCCTAGGCTATCACCACTGCGCTGTCTCTGGGCTCAGAAGACAGTGACAGAGGCAGTGACACCCTCATCAGCAGATGAGCAGACCAGGTTGAATCCAGCCTACAGCACCGTGGGAACATCAGGAAAACCAGGGCAGCACATCCTACCTAGAGCGCAGCCAGGGCCTCTGCATCCTACACTGGCCACAAAGCTCGCTTTCCAGTGTCCTCCATCTTCCCTGAGAACGCCTGGCTTCTGGACACTTGGGGCCCTGGCCCCAGGGAATAGAAACACTCACCAGATAAATGTTAACAAGTTGCCAAGTCCAAACTTTCCACACTGCCTCATCTCCCAGTTTTTTCAGGGAAGAGGAATGCTACATATTAAGGACTCTTCTAGGGCCCCACAAAAATGACGCTACAGCCTCTGACTGACGTGCAGTGACACCCTGCAATAAGGACTGAAAACAAACTAAGGTTGGCCATATCTCCATCTCTTCACAGTATCACCTCTGCCTGTAAATCTGATGAAAAAGAGAAAGGCAGGATGCACAAGCTGGAAGGCAACTCTATGGGAAACCTGAGGACCAGAAGGAAAACACTACTTACCCAAGGCCATACTGCCTCACAAGATGGAACTAAAACCATACCAGGCTCCAAGACACCAGACCAGTGCCCTTCCATGCCACTGCAGACCATTGCAGCTGGGACCCAGGGCTTACAGCTCAGGGCTCTAGAAGAGCCACACATCCCAGAAATAGAATTTCTAGGGCCCTCCACACCCTCATTCCTGGAAAAAGGCTGTGCTCCAGTCACTGGGATCCAGCCAGGTACCTCTCCCAGGAACTTTACCATCTCTGCCCTTCAGGTTCCCTAAGGGGAAAAAAAGGAAAGCTCTCTGCCACTGCAAGCCTGGGCTGCTGAGGGCCAAAGCACAAAGATCCATCAGCTGCCAACATCTGCAGGATCAGCAGCTGGGGCTACCAGCCTCCACCTCATCCTCCCTGATAGCCCATGCCCAGATGGTTTCCCTGCCCATCTAGGTGCCCCTTTGGGCACTGCTATACCTGCCCACCTTGCAGACCAGCCAGTGAAAGCACCTCTTGCCTCCATGCAAAATGCTCATTTCATTCAGCTGGGCCAGAGCTACACTGAGCATAGATGCCCACTTACAACCATATCTCAAGGCAGTACAGGTGGGGTGAAGAGAAGAGAGCAGAGTGCCTATCACTCGTGGAAGGGCTGAGGGGTGGAGATGCACAAGGCAGCGCAACAGGTTGCAAATTCAAGGTCACCAAAATCCAGGCCAGCGGTTCTCAACCTGGGCTGAATTTGCCCCCCAGAGGATATCTGGCAGTATCTGGAGACATTCTGGTTATCACAACTACAAGGGCTCCTGGCATCCCGTGGGTAGAGGCCAGGGGTGCTGCTAAACATCCAGCCCTCAGCAAAGAAACCACACTCCCAAATGCTAGTAACGTCAAGGCCGACAAATCCTGCTTAGGTGCCTATCTTCTGGAAAGTATTTTATTTTCTTTACCTCAGATGCCTTTCATCATTGCCCTATAAGACAGCAAAAAAAATAGTGTGGGAGTATGACAATTACAACTCCAGATAAACGCTCACACCTGTCAGATGGTGTGCTGGCTTTTCCTCTGTTACAATGACTCTGAGTGACTGGGCCCCAGGGAGGAAGGCCGACCCTTTGGGAAAACAGCTCAGAGGAAAAACAGGCTTAGGACAAAGCTCTGAGTAGGGTCTTCATAAGCGTAAGCACCCCAGAAAGGCCTTGTGATACCATCACCACCCAAGTCAGGCTGCCCTTGAAATCTGGGTAAATAAGGGGATCCCTTGCCAGGTCTGTTGGATATAGGCTGCTTTTTATTCTAATGTGGTTTTAATCAAGCAATGGTGGCTCTTTGTTCCTTCAGGAAATTATGTCAAATGTTTCACATTCCTTGTAGAGAACTACTGTCTATGCAAATTAACAGGAGTCCAAGTTTTAAACTCAGACAGTTTTTGGGAAATGCCATGTTTTGCTGTTTCTTAATGTCACTGTGAGAAAGAGGGGGTAGGGAAGAAAGAATGCAAATGTTCGCCACTAAAAAACACACAGCAAACCAGAAACATTTTCCCCTCATGCCCAAGGTCAGGGATACATGGGTAAATGTGCCTCGTGTTTGCAGACACGCCCACAGGACGTGAGAAGTGCTGGTGCAAAGGCCTTGACAGGAGTGCAGGCCAAGGCCTAAGAACAGATAGTTTGCCCCAAAAGTTATCTGTTAGAACTGCACCATTCTCCGTATGGCTGAGCAGCTCAGACTATGGCATTGGGATATGAAAAATATAGTAATACGCTATTCCAGATGCTTTTCACCCAGAGCGGAAAGGAGGGAAACACAGGCCAAGACTAAGTCATTCATTCCAAGTTTGCTTCCAATTTTTTGAGTAGCTTTGACCCAGCTATCAAGACACTGATTGAGAAAACTACAGATAGAAAATGAAGTGTCTGACATCTTCTTAAACTAGGAAGCGCAGGGCCCCCACAACTGGGTTCCTACCTAACTTCTGCATTCAGCTTCCAAAAAGCATCCAGGTTTTGGTGCACCACATTTCCAAGCCCCTCAATGTCTTCCTTGTGAAATGCAACAGAAAAGAGGCCCTCCCTCAGCAAAAGATGAGCAAGTTCTGGCCCAAGGAGACAGCCTTCCAGGCAGAATCACTCACAAGTCTGGGCATGCGTTTTTAGGGGGACTTCTGGCCTGGATATTCTGATGGAGGTCAGGACCGAGCTCTTCAAACCAAGGGTATTTCTTATCTAAGCCCTGAGCTCTTACCTGGGGTGGTCAAAAACATAAGAACACAGAGGCTCCACTGGTAGGGGTATAAATTGGTGTAGCCAGTTCGAAAGGGAATCTGGCAATACTTACCAACATGCCTTTCACTGTTAAGCCCACTTCCAGGTAACTATGCATGCCAAGAGTTATGACAGTAATAAAAATAACAGTATAATAATGGCAGCTAAACTTTAGTAAGCATTTAAAAAGCTCCAAGTTTTACATGTAATTTTTATACATACATTTGATACCTGATACATCTGTGATATTCTACAGATGATACTGACTTGATAAATGTATTAAGTCACCAAACTCTACAAAGTAGGTATTATTATCTCCATTTTACAGAAAAGAAGGCTGAGACATGGAAAGACTAATAATTTGCCTTAGGTCATAACACACTGTTATGCACCAACAACTGTTTTCTGTTAACAGGCCAGATGGTAAATATTTTAGGTTGGACATATGCTTTTTATCCCAGCTACTCAACCCTGCTGCTATAACATGAAAGCAGGCAAAGACAGAAGGTCAACACATGAGACTATAGCTCTGTCCCAACAAAACTTTACTTACCTGATTCTAGATTTTTAATTTCATATAATTTTCATATATCTGGAATTATTTTGTCTTCTGATTTTTTTGGGGGAAGCAATCATTTCAAAGTGAAGAAGTCATTCTTGGTTCATGAGCATACAAAAATACATGGAAGATGGACCAGGCCCAAAAGGCTGTAGTCTACCAACCCCTGCCCCAGTCATTCATCTGTTTGGAAGTCATTCATCTGCTTCAAAGCCAGCTGGTCCAAGCTCAGCAAAGGACATGTAGAAGCTCATGCTATCATTACTTCATTTAGGCGCAACAAGAGTGAGGAAATGGTTCAATAAATTATGAATGGAACTCATATGATGAAATGTTCTGCAACATTAAATAAAAGTGGTCATACACACTGGGGTGATATGACAGTGCTATACACACTCAAGTGAAAAAAGCAAGTTATGCATCAACACACAAGAATCTATGTATTAAAAATAAGGCTAATTGTGTACATGTATAAATATATATGCACATACACACACTCGTTTGCACACATATAAGCTGTCAAGATCTAGAAAGAGGCCCAGAAGCCAGATGTGGTAGTACATGCCTATAGTCCCAGTACTCTGGGAGGCTGAGGTAATAGGATAGGAAGTTCAAGCCTAGTCCAAACAATTTAGCAAGACATTACAACAAAATAAAAAAGAGCTGTAGCCCATTGCCTTGGGTTCAACTCCCAGTACTGGAAAAAAGGGAAGAGAAGGCGGCGGGGAGGCGGGGATAGACACCAAATGTCAGCAGAGAGAGAGGACAGAAAGGACTTTCACACTTGCCTATGTATATATGCAGCTCTACTATTTAAAACTTTTCCATCTCAATGTATCTTTCTCTTGCTTGTATAATAAAACAAAACAAAAAAATCAGGTCCTAGTTACAAAATACCACTTGTGAACACACTTCCGAGCACTCTGAGCAGTTTCCATGTATCCCAACGTAAACAAAAGCTGGTTACAATTAATTATGGCAGGACAAAGACATTCCTTCCAGAGGGAAAAACAAACAAACAAAGGTGGTGGATTGAAAGTACACACAGCTACGACTCCGTCTATCTGCAGTGACTTTTGTAATGGTACATGTGCACGACCCGTCTTTCTCCAAACACCATCAACCTCCAAACCGAGCATGTCGCTGTAAACACAGCCTCCAAGGTTTTTATCTGGTGTGCAATAGTTCAGGCACAGCTTTCTTGCCTACATCAACTCCCAGTTACAGAGTTATTTTGGTTTACCTCACTGTCATAAACATAGCTGAAGGGGAGTCATCGGTTGTGGAAATGAGATTTCCCTCTGTGCCAATTCTAAAATCCAGCCTTCAGGTCATCTTATTTTGTTGGAAGCTTCCCACAGTCACATTTTTTTGTTTGTTTGTTTTACATGAAAGAGCACATTCCCTTTCCCCAAGCCAGGTTTGCCATTTTCCATTGCTCTTATTAAATGCATCTTATTCAAATGGAATGTTCTCAGAATTTCCTCTCTTCTCTGGCCTGAAGTCCATGCCTTCGGACATTCACACAGATCCCAGGCTCCAAGCCACCTCTATGAACCACCTAATGACAACTGCAGAAAACAGGAGGGTCCAAACTCCCATCAACTCAGGCCAGGACCAGAGTATAGATCTGATCATAGGGCCCAGCTCCATCCTCAGATCTGGAGAGACCCTCAGGGGCTCTTGGCCAGCCATCTGTGCCAATTACAACAGCAGCAGGTGGAGGCAGAATCTGAAGGTGGTGAAATGCAAATCCAGGAGGAACCAGCCCCTCTCAGGTGACCTTCCCATGAGAGCTGTGAGGGCCTTCTGTTGACCAAACAATGACAGTTTTCAATCCCAAGGAATACCTGGCTTGGAGGGTGCAGAAGGAAGCTTTAAACTTCAACTAGGCATGCTATACTAACCCCAAATTCATGACATGACTGTGTGAATGCCCCAAACTGGCGAGACAAAACTTTCCTGGCCAAGGCTAGAACTAAGCCATCCCACTGTGGCCTCTGTATGCCACTTTTTGGGTGTGATCACTTTGGCTTTAACGGGGTTTTGTTGTTTTTTTTTTTTTGGATACTGGGAATCAAACTCAGGACCCTGTGTTTGCCAGGCAGGTGCTTGTGCCATTTTCCCCGGCCCCTCAGTAGATCAATTCGTGATGGACATTATTTACCTCTTTGGATGAGGGAATCTGAATTCCTTATTTTTTTATTGTTTTTGTTTTTTTGAGACAAGGTCTTACTCTGTAGTCCAGGCTGGTCTTGAACTCATTTTATAGCCAAAGCTGGCCTTGAACTCATAGCACTCCTCCTGCCTCAGCCTCCCAAGTGCTGGGATTACAGGCATGCATGACTAGGGCTGGCCATTCTTCCTTTGAGATGAGATTAAACAGTATGTTTTCCAAATTCTTCCTACCACATTGGAAACAAAAAATAAACTATAATAAAATTTATTATGTATTACTTATATATAAATATACATACACATATATATGTATTTATTGCTTTATAAAAATGAGACTTACTCTTCTAAACTTTTAAGTGTACAGTATGGAATTATTATTACTGTAAACAAAATGCAGCCCTCTAAAACCTTTTCGAGTATAAGTGAAATATACCTGCTGAACGGCAGCCCCTTATTGCCCCCTCACACAGCCCCAGCTAACCACTTTCATATTCTCCATGAATGTGACTACTTTAAATCCCTCATATGAATGGAATTAGGCAGTATTTGTCTTTGTGTGACTGGCTTACAGGCATACCTTGGTACTTGATCACTTTGAAATGCTGTCAGATTTGGTACTCAATGATGCAAAAATTTGATGCAGATACTTGTCGTTTGGTACTTGACATGCAGGCTAGGATTTGTTTTTGTTGACTGCCTTGTGACTTGCCACCCTTCAAACTAAAACAATTTGTTGGGTACTTGTCACTTTTGATTCTCATTATGCCTCCTGGAACCAATTAAAGATGAGTGGGAAAGCATCGCTATATTTTACTTAACCTAATGATCTCAAGGTTCTTCATGTTGTAACTATAGCAGGATTTCCTTCTTCATTAAGGCTGAATGATATTCCATTGTATGCATGTACCATACTGTATTTTATTCATTTATCCATGCATAGATAGGTTGTTTCTACTGCTTGGCTGTTACTAATAATGCTGCAATGAATGGAGGAGTGTGTTATAGTTTAGATATAAAATGTCCCCCTGCAAAAGTCTCATGCATTCAGAGGTAGGATTGGTAGAAGGTGATCAAACTGTGGGACCACTATACTAATCCGTGATTTAATCCACTACTGAGTTCATAACTAAATGTACTATTAGGAAACGAGGCACACTCTGAGGAGGTAGGTCACTGGGAGCATGGTTTTGGAGGGTATTTTGCTATCTCTGGTTCCTCCCTTCCCTCTCTCTTCCTAGGTGCCATGGGCTCAGCAGCTTTCCTCCATCGTGCCTTCCACCATGATGTTTTTCTGCCTTGGAGCCAACCAACCATGGACTGAACCTTCTGAAACCTTGAGCCAAAATAAACCTTCTTTCCCTTAAGTTGCATATGTCAGGTACTTGGTCCCAGCAACAAGAAAGTGACTAACATAAAGTGTAAATATCCCATCAAGATCCTGATTTCAATTATTTTGGGTAAATAGCCAGAAGTAAGCTTGTTGGATCACATGGTAATTTTATTTCTAATTTTTTTTAAGGAAACTCCATAATTTTTCCATAATGACTGCAACATTTTATACCCACCAATAGTACACAAGTTTCCAATATCTTCCATCTTTGTCAATACTTGTTATTTTTGTTATAATGGCCATCCTAACAGGTATGAGGTAATGTGTCATTGTTATTTTGATTTATCTTATCATGATGATTAGTTGCTATCTTTGTTCATATACCCGTTGACCATTTGTATGTCATCCTTGGAGACTTGCCCATGCAAGTCCTTTGCCTATTTTGAAATCAGGTTATTTGAGTCTTTGTTATGGAGTTGTAAGTATTGTTTATATATTTCATTATTAACCCCTTTATCAGATAAGAAGTTTGAAAACACAATTTACTTTAGAGCAATGCCTTATGGCCCATTAGAATACAAAATTTTCAGCATGCAGCTCCAATAAGTGTGTATATATTTGGCAAGATATCTGGCCAAATGTCTGCTTTTATAAATAAAGCTTTATTGGCACACAGCCATGCCCATTTGCTTAGTTTTCAACTTATAATGGTAGAGCTAAATAACTACCATATGGCCCACAGCCTAAAATGCTATCTATCCAGAGACAGTAGCCCAAACCCTGGTGTAACAGGCAACGTTTAAAAGCAAATGTCAATTTTGGCCTCAATCATAACATAATAGGAAGATCACTTATAGGCCAAATTATTCTTTTTTTTTTTTTTTTCAGACAGGATCTCGCTGTATAGCTCAGACTGGCCTTGAGTTCACTATGTAGACCAGGCTGGCCTCGAACTCACAACGATCCTCCTGCCTCAGCCTCCCAAGTGCTGAGATTACAAATGTGTACCACCATACCCTGCATATTATTCTCTTTTAAATACTGAATCTTCTTACTGGAAACAACTTTAAAATCCAAACTCCTACCATCTAGACAGGTCAGTTACTGATACAGCTCTGGGTGCTACCAGAAAGTATCTCATTCCTGCATAGTTGGGATAGAAAGCTAATATTTTCAACATGTAGCACCCCTTCATCCCCTGCTTAAATAACAGCCATTTCATATGACCCCTTCTCTCCAATTCCAGCAAATGATATGTACGGTATCACCACAAAGAGCCCTGTTTAGCCTCTGCTGGTTTTCAGGAAAGATGATCTATTGGCTTTGGGGGTCCCTAAATTAACTGTTATTTAACCCACTGACCTAGCCAAGAACTAGACAGAGGAAGAACAGTGGAGATAAGACATAGGGGCAAAAAGAATCCCAGGAACAGTGTTTGAATCCTTCGATCCAGAAATCTAGGAATATATCTGGATTCCCAGATTAGTGAGTACATAAATTTTCATTTTTGCTTAAACTAGCAAGATTTGATTTTCTATCACTTGCTGCCAAAGGGTTTCTAAATATTGCAATTGGGATTTTTTTTTTAATGTTCTATTCCTTGCACTTGAGGGTTCACATATTATTTTTTGTGTTTGTACATTATTTTAATAATTTTCAAGTTCAATGGGTGTATGACAACTCAATCTGGTCCCCTCACCAACTAAGACCAGTGCAGACCTCATGGGTGCCACAATCCTGCCCTGCCACATCTTGTATGGAGCAGACACAGCTGGTACCATGATGCTTGGGGTTCCCTTGTACTCAGGCAAGCACCTCCGATCTGCCATGTGCCCAGCTGCCTGATACGTCCAGGTGTGGCCAGCCATGCACCACTGCACAGAAAGACAGCCTCCCCGACTACAATGGGACACGCTGCATGGCTTTCAGCTCTGAAACACTCATGCCTCCTCCATCCAGACTTCATCCCTCAGAGCCCAGGCTCTAGACGTGTCCAAGTTCTCATCTAGCAGTAAACTTTTCCACTCCACGCTCATTTTGTCTCTTAGCCTTATTTTTCTTTCACAGAGTGTAGGTTACCAATGAAGAAGACCAGAATACACCACCCCACTTTGACAAGGGATTGTTTTGAGCTGAAAGCAATCAGCTCTCCGCCCTCCCACTTTCAGTTTAAAAGCAGGATATAAATTTCCATGCATAAAGCTCTCTCCTTCCTCCTCCATAGCAGGAAAAAAGCCAGACAACTCTTAGCACCTGAAACAACTCTTACTTACTAAACAGCCCTTATGAAATGGGAAGAAAATGTTCAAATGAGAAAGGAAACAAGGGAAGCGTGAGGGCGAAGGGAAAGAAAGGACAAGAGAAAAAAAGAGAACAGAAGGTAAAAAATGGAAAAAAAAGCTTTTATAAATGAGGGGAAGAGGAGTTGAAGGGAAGGTAAGGGAATGGAAAAAAAAGGAAGCAAGATATATCATGTACAGGTACCAATTTATGATGAACGTTATCATTATGTGTATCTAAAATGTACCAATAAAATACAAATTTAAAAAAATAAACAGCCCTGTGTACCATACATTTTCTCCTTTTACCTTCTTATAACTTGCCTGGCCCCCAGAAATCCCAAACCCCTTTTCCTTTGCTTAGACAAAGGTGTTATAAAAGCCCCAAATTCTAACCACATCCTTGGGCCATTTTTCCTTGTGAACTCTCATGCCTAAATCTGAATTAAATCTGTCTTTTTCTTGTGAATCTGTTTTTTGTCAATTTAATTTGTAGAGCCCAGGCACTGAACCCAAGAAGGTAGAGAACGAAGTTTTTTCCTTCCTTATATAGCACTGCATTACTGGTTGTCCACCTCTCAACAAAGCCAGTTCCAAGATCAAGGCAAATACCATGACTGCCTGCCACCCCTGTGGCCCCAGTGCCTGGGCCCAGTGAAGGCTTCAATATCCACTCACTGAGTGAATGACCAAATGTCTCCTACGAGCCAGCCACATGCCCTTCTCAGAATTACATATAATACTGCTATGAAACTTTCTACAGCTAGGCCAGCTTCATTTTGGCAAAAGATATGTATGTGCTCCCAGAGAGGTCTGTGGTTAGCAGTGTGGGACAGAGTCTGAAGAAAGGCCCGTGTGAGAAAAAGCTAGCTGAACATTCTGGCAAAGCCTCAATGAACCTGTCAGCTGCTGATGGGGCAGAGAGTAGACTCAAGACCACATGTCACCCGTCCCCCAACACGAAGGTGCTTGGGCTCACTTCCCCCTTTAGCCCACAGGAGACAGCAGCGCAGTATTACAAACACACAGGGGCCACAGCTCACCCCAGATTACTGCTGCCCTCTTCCCCTCCTCTTAGTTCTCACAGAAGCCCTAGAAACAGGTGACAACGGCACCTCCCCACTTCACAGATGAGGAAGAGGAGGCCTGTCTGCTACACACTGCAATAGACCCTACCCCACCCTTTGCAATCAGCTGCGGTCACAGATGGACCAAGTGGCCCCAGGCCTTAGCATGAGCATCCCTGTATGTTCCAGCTGTGCAGCATCTGGGCATGAACTTCTCAGGTCCTCAAGGGGCTGCTGTCCTCCCTGACAGAGGCAGCTCAGTTCTTCTATTCTATGTGTTTTTTAAAATGAGCCTCTCAAAAATGAAACTTCTCTTCAACAAGGAGTAGGATTCTGAAAGTTGTACACACCATTTAGAGTACAAAAAAGAAATATGCATATGTACTTTTAAACGGAAAACCATGTTTTTCAAAAGCCTAGGTTTCAGTGCTTCTCTTCCTTCCAAAATGAAACTTTCTACTGTGTTGTTTTGCTCTTTCATGGTAGAATGACCATGAAAGTACTGTGCTGTCCAAAATGGGACCCTTTCAAGAATAGAAGAGGACACTATTAACTCTGACCCCAACCACAAGATCACCCAAAAGAAGGTGGCTGGCCACTTCCAGGCAACAAACAGGGTGTGTCACCTCCCTGTAGTTGCGTTTTAAGTAAGAACGACGACAACGACATCCTCTTTGCTCCACTAAGCTCAAATCAATGTGCTGCGGGTGCATTTTCCAGCAGAAGGTGGGGGCTTTCCTGCTTGTTCCTCTAGAAGCCAAAGGATCCAGGATGCTTTGTTTTCCAGTAATAATCCTGAAGAGCTCTGAAGAAACCATTTTAGTCCCAGGAATTTCTCAGGCAAGTGAGGGGTGGGGTGTGTCTCCTCTCAGAACAAAGAAGGCTGGGGAGATCATGGGGCCCTCCCCGGCCTCAGGCAGGCCACACCCTTCGTTCCAGCTAGAATCCAATCTCTGCTCTATATTTTAAACCTCCAGAGGAAGTCGTGCCACCTCCCTGGGAGAGCCAGTCCAAAGTTTAATTGAAATCTTCAGGGCAAGGCCCCCCTTCTTCTGGCCCACCCTCCACCCAGGAAACCCATCAAGTCCCCTCAGCCCGAAGAACTCTGAAGGACATCCTCTCTGCCTTAGGCCAGAAAACTCTCAGGGTCCAGATATAACTCAGAACCTGAAACAGAGCCACACACACAAAGAAATCTCTTACCTCTCCAGATCAGCACGTGGTCCCCCCAAGCCCTTTAATCCACACACAGACTGCAAACAGAAAGACAGGAAATGCAAGAAGCAAAGCTCGATGCCATTTCCATCCTCTCCAGGGCCCAGCTGCTCCTGAGACACCTGTTAAGGGGCTGCCAGCCAGCCTGAGCTACACTGCAAGGATGCACATACAACACCTCTCTCCAGCAAGACCTGGGTTTCCCAGCTCATTGCGTACATTCCCTTTGTCCTAGAATGTCCCAAGGGGAATGGAGAAGGCTGGTATAAGGGGCTCCCACCCCCTACCCTACCCTATCCCCCTCCACCCACTGCCTCATTTCCTGAAGCCCTCCCTGCCTCCCAGGAATACCACTACTGTCACCTCCTAGAATGCTACAACTGCTTTTCAGCTGGGTGAACTACTTCTCATTCCATGAAGGAAGCCCTTCCACCTAGCATGCTGGAGACCTGGATAATGCCTGCCACTCCTTCCATCCCCACACATTCCTGCTGCTAAGTGTCCACACAGGGCTCTGACAGTGAAAGAGCAACACTGAGCCTGTTGAAATTACACTTCCTGCCAGCCAGTTCATACCTGTACTCCCAGTGCTCTGGAGACAGAGGAAGGAGGACTGCCTCGAGGCGATCACAGGTTCAAGGCCTCATCTGGGCAATTTAGCTTGACCCCATCTCAAAATTTAAAATGGCTAGAGTTGTAGATCCCCACTCCCTGGGTTCAATCTCCAGTGCCACAACTATGTAACCTGGGCTACGAAAGAAAAAAGAAAGAAAGAAAGAAAGAAAGAAAGAAAGAAAGAAAGAAAGAAAGAAAGAAAGAAAGAAAGAAAGAAAGAAAGAAAAAGAAGGGAGGGAGGGAAGAAAATAGGGAGGGAGGGAGGGAAGGGGAAGAAAGGGAGGGAGGAAAGGAAAGAAAGAAAAAGGGAAAAGAAAAAATTACACTGCCAGTCAATCCTATGTCTGTCAAAAGGAAAATGTGTTCTTTTAACAGTAAAAGGTTTGCAAAGCAAATTCACTATGGAAACAGAAGCTAGTCAGGGTGAGAGAAATGAGTAAAGGGGGGCTATGGTGAAACGAAGAGTGTGGAACCTTGTCCCAAAAAACAACCAACATTCCACTGTAGACAAGTGTGGCCACCAAGAAATCCCACCTGATCATGTCCAGTTTCCTAACTTTCCTGAAACAAGTCTGAAATCAAGAAAATCGTATTAGTTTTTTTGAGACAGAATCTCAGTATGTAGTTCAGGCTGGCCTTAAACTCACTATGTAGCCCAGGGCTGACCTCAAACTTGAGGCGATCCTCCTGTCTCAGCTTCCCAAGCGCTGGGATTACAGGCACATGCCACCATGCCTTGCTATTTTTTTGTTTTTGAAATTTTCTGATTTTTAAATTTTCTGGGCTGAACAGTTTGCACCTTCCATGGTTAAACGATAGGTAGGGCCCGATATGCTACAACCTGAGCCAGCTCTGTTGGGCATTATTAACACGCACACAAGAACAGAGTCCCAGCAGCAGAACCCTCCGCCAAAGGCGTGGGGAGGGATACTCCTCACAGCTCAGCTCCTCTGCAGACCATGGCCTTCTGGAGAACCTTCTGGGAGCAATCTTATGTTTTAGGCAGGAAATAACGAGAAAATAGGATTCAGTTCACACACATTAACTCTACAGGAACTCCCCTTTCAACCAGCTTCATTGAAACAATTCTGTAAGAGATACACCACAGCCAGGTGTGGTAGCACAAGCCTGTAATCTCAGTACTCTGGGAGGCTGAGGCAGGAATGTTGAAAGTTCCTGCCCAGCCTGGGCAACTTGGTGAGACTCTTGCCTCAAAATAAGAAAATAAAAAAAGACTGAGGATGTAGCTCAGTGCAACGGCCCTGAGTTCAATTCCCAATGTGTGTAGGTGTTTTGGGGGCAGGGGTATACACAGGTAGGATCCCTTTTCCAACAAAAATACAGATGACCCACTCTGCATAGTGTCCCTGGAGTACAGCAAAATTCACGTATTCTGGTTTCATCTATTACATAGCTACTATAACTACTGTATATAAGCACAAAATAAATAACGATGAACACACACAGGCTCCAGCCCCATGCTCACCAAGCTACCAGTCCCTAAATTTACCTTATTTCAAACTGTAAATTCTAAACACAACACAGTTTAAAAGAAAGAAAACAGTGTCAGAAATTATTCAAGCAGATGTCCCTGCACCTTCCCATTAAAATGATTCATGCATTTTGTTATTGAACCAATTCATGAGCTTTGGGGAGTTTGAGGAGCTTGAGTATGTCTTGTAATGGGCCCTCAATTAAAGAAAAATTGTCACACACTCTGTTCCAGAGCATTTGTAACACATCCAGACAGCCCACAAACAGTAGTACATTTGGTTTTTTCCTCACCAAGGAACTGATTTACATAGACTGAATGGTGTGATTTTGTTTTTAAACCTGATCTTTTGCTTTAACACTGTCTGCTCCCTTACATGGCGGTGAACTCTGGAATATGGTTTCCAACAACACAGAAATCAGGTTGCCGTTGTTCTCATTCCACCCTGTCCTCTCCTGATCTGTTTCTTTAATAGAAATCTAGACGTGACGAACATCACGATTGACGAAAGCCAGATTTAGAAATTACAGTTATCACTCACATGCTAGGCTTCCAAATTAAACTTAAAGCACATTAGCATTTCAAATCCATCTTTAAAAAAAAAAATCTCAAAATATACTCTGTCTCCTACTGTTGTAGTCAGGGTTTGCAAGGGAAACAATTTAATACAGGACACATAATTTATAGAATTATTTCATTATATTCATCCAAAGAGTCAAATGCAAAAGAGTGCAGGAAATCTGTCCATGCCCTAAAGACCCAAAAATTCCAGCTGAGGGCCTGGATCCCACGGCAATGTCCTGCATGAGTCCAGCTGAAGACCTAGAGCCCACAACGATCTCATGCAAGTCTGTATCAATGGTCTACACTGGGAAGGCCCAACAGTCAGTGGTGGAAGCTAGAAAGTCTGCACCAGTGGAATGAAGGATCTGTGCCAGCAGGCTGAGGGATCTGCACTGGAGCCAGGAAGTGACACTTAAGGTAAGGACCAGAGCTCCCCAGAAAAGAACCGCAGCCATCCTCAGTGACAGAGAGGACCTGAGCTCCTCCAATGATGAGAACAGCTGAGTTCCTGTCAGGAAAACCAGTGTGACAAACTTCTCCAGGAGAATCAACAGCATACCATCTTCCCCTTCAGTTCTCTTTTTATGCTGCTGACAACAGTGGGCCTTCCACACCCAGCACCACACAGATTCGGTTCAACTGGGTGTTACACATTGATCATTACTTAATCCACCACACCTACGGACAATGGCATTTAGGAAACATTCCAAATTCTTTGTACCTCAGTGTCCTCACTTATAAAATGAAATTAACCACTTTCACCTATCTAATAGGTATGTGGCAAGGATGGAGTAAATGGAATAAGACATATAAAGTAAGTATAAAATAATTTTATTGATTTTTTCCACCCATGTAATGTGGTAGAACATAATGGTTAAAAGCACACTGACTCTCCAAGCACAGTGCTGGATGCCTGTAATCCCAGCTACTTGAGAGGCTGAGACAGGAAGATCACAAGTTCAAGGCCTATCTGGGCAACTTAGCATGCTCCTATGCCGAAATTTTAAAAGGCTAGAGATATAGATCCCCATCCCTGGGTTCAGCCTCCAGTGCCACAAGAGAAAAGGTGGGAGGGGGCACTGACTCAAGAGCCTAGACTCAAAGCCCAGCTCCTCTATCCCTTACTGTAACTTCAGGGAAGTTTAGGAGGCTCTCTGGGCATCCATATTCCTATCTGTGGAACTGGATCATAAATAGTATCCACCCCAAGTGTAGGCTGAAAGGAGGCCTGAATTAGGTTCCTAGCTATGAAACCACAGCTGCTAGGAGGTGTCACCCAGCCCTGGAGGAGCTGGCTACATAATGATTTTAGGGACATGTCCAGGCTTCCGTAAGGAAACAGATTTGTGATCGAGCCAATGTGCATGTGGACAGAACCCTCACACACCACTATTGTTCCTAACCCCTTAGGTTCACATCTCCATGGTAACTGGAATATTTGTTTACATGTTTCCTGATCTTTGTTTTTTTCTTTTTGTTCTTTTTCTTTTTTTTCTACAACTGGAGTCCCACAAGGGCAGCCAGGCTGGTGACTTCCTTGTTTGCGGCAAACATTAAATGCACCTGCCTCTATGCAAAGCCTGGGACACAAGTTCACATTCAGGCTTTCTTGACTCAGGGGACCCTCTCTTCCCTGTCCATGCCCTGCTCTTCCAGGCTTGCATGCATCCCCTAACCATGTGGCTTCAAACCCTGCAAGAGTCAGGACTCTTTGACTATCAGTGTCAAGTTATCAGTGTGTCCAAACAGGAAGTCAGGGGGTACACGTCTGGCTCCCAGGATGTTGGAAACCAAAACCGATCCACGTGATGAGGCATCTCTGTTTCGGCCAGCATCTCTATCCTCTGTCTCTCCTCTCTTTCCCACCCTCCCCATTCCCCATCCGCCTTTGGCTCAGCATTGCACTGTGTTGCCTTTATCCTCAGACAGGCTGTGGCAATCACCTCCGGCAGCTCCAGACTTCCACCCACCACATGGCAACCCCAGCAGAAGGGCAGCCCTGTCTGGCCCAAGAGTCACATCCTCATCCCTAAACCAGTCCCAGAGGTCAAGCAGAGAATCAAGGCTCTGGTTGGCCAGGGCTAGGCTGCATGCCCACTGATGCTTTAAAAGACAATGACCCCTAATAGCTTGGACAGAGAGAGTCATACACTTTGGTTACATACTTGTCCTTCCCTCGATCACATTAGAACATCCATCCGAAAAAGAAAGAGCAGCATCTCTCATTCTTGTATTCCTAAAGTGCTTTGCCTAGCATTATATACCCAGGAGGTCTTCAATCTTATCAGCTCCCTGGACTCTGATTTCAGGCAGCCCGGCTCATTAGTTGCTCATTAGTTTGCTAAATGGTACTAAGGGAATCCAGCCTCCACTAGGCATATTACTGGTGACAGGATTCTATACAGTCAACGCCTCATCAGCTCACTAGCTCACCAAGCAAGCATCAGTGCTCATTCCCCACCAAGTGTCATTTCCATTGTTTTTGTTTCTTGACTTTTTTTGAGGCAGGGTCTTACTACGTACTTCAGTTTGGCCTTGAACTCACTATATAGCCCAGGCTGGTCTCAAACTTACAGCAATCCTCCTGCCTCAGCCTCCCAAGTACTGGGATTACAGGCGTGAGCCACCACGCCCAGCTGAATGTCATTTTATGATTATGGACACAGTGGCGGCTACTGTAAAGGCAAACATACACCTGCACACCCAGAAGAGCCCAACCTAACAAAGCATGTGCCTGGTGAGCCCCACCCCTCCACAGGGCACTTAAAAGGCCCCATTCACTCTTCTGCTCATTCTTCTTTCTTGCTGCCCACTTCAAGTTACAAAACTGCCGACCAGAGGGGCTGGCCTACTTTATGCTCCAAGCCAGACAATAAAGGAGTGCAGCCTTTTCCCGAAAATCAAATTCACACTTGAAACTCAAAGGTGTGTCACCATGTGGCAGTCAAAAAGTATGCTAGATGCAGAAAGGCATGTATTCACACATTCCATCAAACCAGTCAGTCAACAAATGGGTCCAAGGAGAGATTTCAAGGATCTTTAGAGAACATGACTGGGAAAGTCCTACGACTGCCGTGGTGAAATGCTATAGAGGACAAACCTCACTGAGATCCAGCAGGCCTGGTGTGTTTATTTTTTAAGGATTTTTATTTATGCTCTCTTCAAATGACCTCACACCTAAAAGGCATCAATTGTCACTCCCACTCCCCAAAGGACAGTATCTTGGTTCTCTAATTGTATTTAATGCACACTCACCCTACAAAATCCAGGCTTTCCTAACTCCTGTTGACTATGTTATGATCATCTCACCATGTAAATAAAAAAACATTCCCTTTGTTTTTGGTTTTTGAGACAGGGTTTGGCTGCATAGTTCAGGCTATCCTCAACCCTCTACGTATCCCAGGCTGGCCTTCAACTGTCAAGTGATCCACCTGCCTCACCCTCCTCAGTCCTGGTATTATAGGTGTGCACACTCCCAAGCAGAGTCTCATAATAATTCTTCTCCACCTCCTCCTTCTCCTTCTCCTTCTCCTTTTCCTTCTGCTTCTCCTTCTTTTTTTTTGAGTCAAGGTCTCACTTAGTAATTTAGGCTGGTCTTGAATCCACTAGGTAGCTGGGGTTGGCCTCGAACTTGCAGGGATCCTCCTGCCCAGGCTCCCAACTGCTAGGATTACAGGCGTGTGCCGCTACACCCAGCAATTCTTCTTTTTTTTTTTTTTCCCCCAGCACTGGGGGATTGAATGTAGGGCCTTCACACTGTTCTACATCCCCAACCTTTTTTTATTTTCAGACAATGTCTCCCTAAATTACTAAATTGCCCAGGCTAGGTTCAAACTTGCAATCCTATTGCCTCAGCCTCCCAGAGTGCTGGGGTTACAGGAATGTGCCACCAGGCCCAGTAGACTCCCATAATTCTTAGTGGGTTCTTATAAATCCATTGTTTGAATATTCCAGGATTTATTCCACCAATGCTGTACTGATGGTCATTGACGTTGTTTCCAATCTCTGTTGAGTAAATACTCTACCAAACAAACCTCCTTCATATCATTTTTACACTAACTTCCTTAAGATAAAGTCTTAGAAATAGAATTTCAAGGTCAAGGGCTACACAGTTTTAAGTCTTTTGATTTATATATTGCCAGACTGTCCTTGAGAAAAACTTATCAATTTACACTCCTATCAGCATGGGAGTGTAAAGCATAAAGTAGGAATCTAACCCTGTATCTTTCCCAACAATTAGTCAGCTAGCTATCTCAACCCTATTTCCTGTGTAAACCCTTCTTTTCCCACTAATTTAAAATGCATCCTTTATTAAATGCTAAATTTTTACATGCAGTCTGGGTCTGTATCTAGACTATTTCATTCATATTGTTTACTGGATCTCTGTGATCCTTGGGGCATTATCCCTATGTGATGATAAAAATATAGAGACTAAATTACTAGTCTTATGGCCTTAGGCAAGTTAGCAACAAAGCTAGACCAGCCTAAGAGCAAATCATTAGCCTCCACATTTTGCCCCATCCAGTTGTAGAAAATAACAGAAACAGACCCAGCAGTCCTCTCTGCATCACCCTCCTATGAAATCTGTGCGTCTCCTGTCAAGATAAGGCAGGCATGCAGACCAAACAATGCAAGAGAATGAGGATCTGCCAGGAGCCCACAGGAGCCCCCAGCGGCACTCGGCCACATCTCCAGCCTCTTCCCTGCAGGTACCAGCAGTGTCCCAGCCACAAGCCGTGCGAAGTTGGTAGTGCTCTGACTCCTCGTGGGACATCTTCAGGTCCACATGGCAATGTTTCCGTTGCTCACGTCTAGATGGAAAATTCTTACATTTTCTCAACAATATTTACTTGTTTTCTTTGGCCAGATGGTGTGCCGTGTATTTTTAAACTTTCCAGGAAGGCTGTTTATTAAGATAATACAGTGCAGAATAATCAAACTGTTTGCTTTTTATTTTTGATTTAATATTCCTTTCTATAATCCACTAAAGAAAATACTAGAATCATACATTTTCCTTTCTTAGATTGCAGGCATTAGTTCAGTTAGTGGCAGCGGAGTTTTGTCCTGTGTGTTTCTATTACAACTGGAACCCCTCCCGGCTCCAACTCCTCCGGGGTAGTCTTTCATTTTAATGTACACTGTCCACCCTTTAAATTAACATCAAATTCCATTAGCAAGGACCCTCAGTTGAACGACTATCAGTGGAAAATGCACCAGCAAACTCTCAAGATTGCGAGGGGAAAGGAGCCCGAGATCACCTGGGCCAACCTACACATTTATACAGCTCAAGAATAAGAGGTCAAGCAACATGCCTAAGACCATGACACATGTTGGTAGCCGTTTCCCTTCTTCAAATTTTCAGTCACTGACAGCAGGATCAATGGAAATTGAAACATGTTACTTCTGTGCACTTAATAGCCAAAGGAGATACCATATAACGTCAAGAAGAAACAAGTGGATGTCTTGATTCCAGTTCTGGCAACTGATGAAGTCAGTGCATCTGAGCTTTGCCAGATGTGATCAGCACCACTGTTCCCATCTGTTAACAGATTCTGCTCCACAGTGGTACAAAGTGGGCATCTGGAGGCTGGGGTTCTGGCTTTAGTTCTGTAGTGGGCATCACAGGAGTCTTCTAATATTAGAAGGGCCCCCTCAGCAAAAAGTGCTGCATTGATTCATCCCAGAGGCCACCGAAGAGCAGAACAGAATCTAGGGGCTAGCCAGGGTGGAATGCCAGGGCAGAAACAGTCTCCAAGGTCCCAGGCCTGGATCTTGGAGCTTGGCAGCCCTAGTAACACTGACCGGCAGGCCGTGTGGGTCTCCTAGACCTGCTCTTAACAAAGCACTGCAACCTGGTCACTTAACAGCAGCAGCAATACATTGCCTCGCAGCTATGGCCAGAAGTCTATAATCAAGGTGTGTACAGGGCTGTGCCCTCTTGGAAGATGCTAGAAGGATCCATTCCAGCTCTCTCTCCTTGGCTTGTAGATGACCATCTTTTCCCTGTGTCTCTTCACATCTTTTCTCATGCATCCATGTCCAGATTTCCACCTTATGTAAGGATGCCAGTCACATCGTATCAGGGCCACCCTACAGACCTCACTGAGCAGAGAGGCCCTATTTACAGATGAAATCACATTCTAGGGTACTGAGGTTAGGGCTTCAACATATGGATACTGGAGGAGCCTGTAACACAGGCCCTGGCTGTGATGGACTGAGGGAGAAGCTCACAGGGGAAGCCGAGATAAATAAATGCAGCACATTTTGCTGAGGGGGCCCTTTTAATATTAGAAGACGCCTGTGATGCCCACTGCAGAACTAAAGCCAGAACCCCAGCCTCCAGATGCCCACTTTGTACCACTGTGGAGCAGAATCATGCCCTCATGCCAAGCTTATCTTGGAGGGAAGCAGAGTGAGGAGCAAGGGCCTGAAACTCATTTGGTATTGTACTATTGTAATTTGAGCTTTCAGTTCTCAATCATGTCATCCTTACCGAGGTAAATCACATGCAAACTTTCAACCAAAGTAGTTACCAAAGACAGAAGAGCCACAAAATTCCACAGAGGAGACCACAGTAAAAAATACAGATGGGAGCAAAAAACCCACACTGCCACATGCAGCACCTTGGAGAGGATTAGGAAGGGGTGTGCCTTCCTCAGGACAAGTATCTCCTGCCTCTGTGGTAGCAAGGGCTGTGCAGTGTGCAATCAAAGTCCTTAGACGTGGGAACCACACAATGGGTTAGCACCAGGGGAAGAAGGGGAAGCAGATCCTTGCTGTGTGATCTTGGGAAATGCTTTACCTCACTGAGCTTGACTTTCTGCTCAAACTAAAAGAGTAATAAACACCACAGCTCCCAGGTCTAACCATGGGTGGTGATGATGGCCAAAGGTGAGAAATGTTAGACCCCTTTATAAAGCTGTGGGCTTGTTTTCTGAGTCTGTATTTCCTGCCTGATTTACACATGCAAAAAGAGTCACTGACAAGTGTTTGATTCAGTTCAACCTCGATTTTCCTAATCCAAGCTTTGAACACGATAGATAATTGATGACTCAGAGATAAGGGATATTAGATCCCACAGGTTTCAAAAATGCCACACCCATATAACATCTCCCTTTCTCATCAGGAACGTACTTCAGACATCCCTAGAGTCACTTAAACTTTATTTCAGAAATCATTACTATTCTCCCCAAAGGGGAGAAAAATGTTACTAGGCAGATACTCCCGCAGGAAAAAAGAAATTAAGTCTCTAAAATAAATACATAAAGATGTATATACTATACAATGGATAGGCTATTCCTACATATAATACACTGCATATAATATACTCAAAGACTGGAAAACATAAATGACCTAATTGGGACCTTGGTTAAATATCAAGCTGATCAAACACAATCAAAGACACAGACTTCTTTAGAAGGAGGTAACTCCTAAGGGTCTGGTTGAAAATACCCAGCATTCCAATGAAACACACTGGGTTTTCCAAAGCTCTCACAGTTTTTTCTACTACTCATTCACTTCATGGGAAACTATAAACATAGACATGGGAAGGCTCTGCAGCATTCTATTGACCGAGGACAGCTGCAGGACAGCATGTAAATGAGGATCTTGTTTGCACAAAATTGTATCTCTACAGTCATATATGCATACATATGTAGAGAACTGGGAAAATGTCCACCTAAAGCCTGATGGTAGTCAGCTTTCGGTGGTAGGGTTGGTAGTGGGGGCACACACATGAGAGGAGAGAAATTTGGACTTTCTTCTTGATGCTTTGCCTTGTTTGGATTTGTGTGCATGTGCGTTTTGAGACAGTGTCTCACTATGTAGTTTAGGATGACCTTAAACCTACCATGTAGCCCAGGCTGGCTTCACATTTATGATGATCTTCCTGCCTCAGCCTCCCAAGTGCTATGATTGTAGGCTTGCGCCACCACACCCAGATCTCTTGAGACAGCAAGTTGTTTTGGGTTTTTTTTGGTTCGTTTTTTTTTTTTTTTTTTTTTTTTTTTT
>NW_004955551.1:51357-57471 GCF_000276665.1 Chinchilla lanigera | reverse complement strand
AATTCCCCTTTCTAGTAAACAGAAAGGGCCCTGGAATATGCTGTGCTTGTTCCTCCAAAATTGGAGGCCTGTCTTTGAATAACATAGGTGAAAGGGAATGAATGGCCTGGTGGTCTTAGTCTAGGAAGGCATGTAATTGAATTCTGTTTTTTTTTTTTTTTTTTTGGTACGGGGGATCAAACTCAGGACCTTGAGCTTGGCAGGCAGGCGCTTTTGCTGCTGAGCTATTTCCCTGGCCTGAGACAGCAAGTATTACCTGTGCAAATTTGTTTAAATCTTAAAAATTAGAACGACTCCTATTTAGCTGTGCATCACAGTTACATACTTTTTTTTTAATGTCTCATATAGGTTAGTGTTGGTGTTCCAAACAGCTGGTAAGATCATGAGGACAGCAGCTGTGAAAAAGGATAAAGAGAATCAGACACAGAGACAGGATCTAGCACTGGGCCCAGCCTCTGGAACTGGCCAAGTGCTATAAGCTAAGATTTCCCTCTCAAGCTTCAGATTCCTCATCGCTAGGAATGGAGAAGTAAAAAAAAAAAAAATCACAGGATTGGGAAGGTGAACTAAAATGATAGCCACAAAGGGCTTGCTAATTTTTATTGTTTTGGAAAGATGCCCATTGCCCACCCTACTCGATCAGAGTCTAGCATGGTGCCCACTACACAGTAATCCAACTCAATATTGGATTGTTGGTACTAGGCAAGACACAGCAGCTAACCCGGGACTCTTTCCATCAGAATTTTGCATCTACTGAACTTCCGCACTCTCATGAGCCAGACAGACTATTAGAACCCATAGGCCTACCCGACGCAAAAGAAATTCCAAGGACCCAGGTTCACTTCTCAGAGCTTCCTCAGCAAGAACTTGACACTCCCTAGGCCTCTCAAAGGCTCTCTCCATCAGAGTCTTCCCAAAATGTTTTTAAGCTACTAAAAAGGTTAGCAAGCACACCAGGCATCGTGGTATAACACAGGCAGTCACCCAACGGTTACCAAAATGTAAACTGGGAGGTGTCCTTGAAGGGAACGTCAAGACCAGTCCTCACCTTGGTAACCCACTCAGCCATCCAAGGAAATCAGGGTTTTCCTTCCTTAATTTATACGTTGCTATCTATTATAGAGAATTAAGCTTTAATTTTGAAAATTCCCCCTAATTGGATATTACTGATGAGAACACATCTGGGGCAAATATCTAGGCCTGGTACATTCCACCCCAAGCACTGGTTAGTGGTTTGGAGAATGAGTATGCGGCAGAATAACCAGTGGTTACTAATTATTATATATCATAGTGCTTGGCATCATCCATAAAGCCCTGTCACACTGGCCTTTTCCTCTTCAGAGAGATTACAGAATCAACTGTTTAGAACTTAATCCTTCACGTTAACGTACGTTTTCCTTGTCTTAATTGGATCCAGCCTCCCTGCCGTGAGCATAAAGGCAACTTTTTTTTAACGACTGTATCCTACAAAAGCCAGGTCCTCAGCCATACCTAGGTCTGCAGGGATCACTGCTTGGCTTCCTGTTTTCTTTCCATTTGCTCAGCCTCATACTAATAGTGATGGGAAAAGCATGCGAAGACCATGCCCTACGCTACCTTCGATTTGGCCAAAAAAGGAATGAGATTATCAGCATGAAACATCCCCTCTGACCAATGCAGAGCCTCACATAGCCTGGGAATGGGGGAGCACTGTTTGCCCCAAACATTTGGTCTAATGCAAATATTTATTTCTGCCAAAACAACAAAAACAAACCACTTCCAACTTAGGGGGAAGGGGAGTTTGCCAAACATTTTTTTACAGTTAAGACAAACATTTGGAAAACATTTTCCTATTGGCCCTCGACCCTTAGTTAATCTTCCTTAACCATGTTGGAACATTTCCTAATTTACCATCTACTGTGACATCAAGGCCTTTTCTTTAGAGAATCTTAATTTCTCTGCTCTCCCCTATCCTTCCCATAACATAGACAGAGCATCAGCCACTCGTTCTGGAAACATTTTTGAACATGTATTATGTTCCGGGCACACCCTCCTCTGACATACACCCTCCCTGTCTGTGACTGCAGGCTTAGTGGCATCCACCCACAGCAACACTTGGCCTGAGAAAAGGTGGGTGTTGGGCATCCTGTCACGCTAGCCAACAGCCTGCTGCTTTGCTGTCACCTCACCCACTACTCCTCCTAGTTCCTTCTCAAGGATGTTATCTACCCACCCAATATGCTCGTCCTGGGCGTATTAACAGACAACATGAAGACGAGCAGGATGCTTTCCTGTATCAGCCTTTTGAAGCTGCTCTGCCTGGGCCGCTTGTTGACCCTTCTAGCCCATTTCCATTCAGAAGTGCAAAGGCTCGGCCAAGATAGAATTCCATTTTCAAGTGAGGTTTCATAAGACCTTTTATCAATCGCTGGCGTGGTTCTGTAGTTGAGTAATTCTACCCCCTACTCCCCTTCCCTTCCTGAGGTGGGCAAGCTCAGAGCTATGCCTGCTCTGCAAGAGCAGATCAAAGGCATCACTTCCTGTCCTCTCATTATCAGACAGTGACAACATGCTGGCTCCGGGCCAGGATGCCAAGTCTGACAGCAGACTGCCCCCTAACATTCATGATTCTTAAGACTGTGCTTCACAAAGTAAAGTTGCTAAATTAATGCAACATGCACACATGCACACACACGTGCACTCGCATGCATGCACATACACACACACACACACACACACACACACACATACAGGGGCAGGTTGACATAGTTCTAAATGCAAACCCTCATAAGGATAACAAAACGGAAAAGAATTAACCCTAAGGCGGAGGGGGGGGGGTATTGCATGCAGTCTTCAGGAGAGGGACAGGGTGTCCTGCAATCTGGCAGAGGAATCCTCTGACCTCCTCAACTCCAGCCCTCTACTTTTGTATTAAATAAAGTTAGCCAGAGGTAGCTGCACATGCTTGTAATCCCAGTACTCAGGAGGCTGATACAGGCGGATCACCATGAGTTTGAGGCCAGCCTGGGCAATACAGTGAGATCCTATCTCAAATAAAAAATAAAATAAGATAAAGTAAAATAAGATAATGAAAGAAATCTAGCTGCAGAGACTTGAACATACACTGTTCCCACCATCAGGCAGAGGTGCCTGAAGTCAAGAAGAACCAAGGGGGCAAGAAGGCAGAGTGAGACAGATGTGACCTACACGTGGTGAGCCGACGCCAGCTGGAACTGGCCTGCTCACTGCCCACTTCTTGGCCCTGCCAAGGAAAGGAAATAGCACTGCTGCCAGTGATGTGGCCCACACCAAACCTCCTGTCACCGTTCCCACCACCACTACCCACCTGCTTTAACGCCCTGTGCCTTCCCCAAGGCCACAAGTCTCTGACCGCTGGTCCTGCCAGGAGGAAGAACAGCAAAAGGCTCACTAACCTTACTCATCTGATGTGGCAGCGTGGAAGAGCACAGGTAATGGAGCTCCAGAAAGCTTACAGCCGTATAAGCACACGTGTTTGTGCACACGAAGACAAGTATACACAGCTACACGGCATGTACGAATCCCATCCACCCTTCGATCACAGGCTCATTTTAAGTTGAAACACTGGTACATTTTTGAAATAGAAAATACCTGCTGTGAAGACTCACTCATTACTCATTTACCACCTAGTTGGAATTACTTTAAATAACTGCTTTTTGTTTCATTTTTTGGTTTTGGGTTTGGGTTTGGTTTGGTTTTCATGGTATCAGGGGTTGAACCCACGCCCTTCTCACAGAGCTATATCCCCAGCCCTTCCTATGTTATATTTGGAGACAGGGTCTCAGTAAGTTGCCAAATTACCCAGGATGTATGGGCCCAAGGTTGTGATCACCCTGCCTCGACCTCCCAGGGTAGACGTATGCACTGGGATTACAGGTATGCACTACCATGCTTGGCTCCTAACTGCTTTCAGAGCAGCACTGGGCTGAAATCAGTGACTGTGAAGGAAATTATGTTCCTAGTTTGTCCCTCTTTGCAGGGAATCTGAGAGAGACCTGCTTTCTTTCCCACAATTACAATCTCGTGGGCGTTTACATTTAAAAACCATATCACCCTGATAAATGAGTTTGATTGGGGGCTTATGTTATTACAGGGGAGGGGGAAGATTTGTTTTGGAACATGGAGACCCTGAAGGGTGGTGGTGGGGATCGACATACAACTGCTCCCCAAAAGTCCACAGCTCAAGCAAGTGACCGTGGACAACTGATTTCCTTTCTTTGCCCCTTATTCCCCCAACAGTAAGGGTAGCCTCTCTTCTGGGAAGAGAGACAGAACAGCAGAATGACTAAGACTGGGCTTAGCCAAGGCACCGGCAGCCGGTGGCCGGTGGCCTCTGCCACTTAACAACCACACAGGAATGTTCTTATCTGTTTATCTCAGTTTCTTTTGCCTTCTGCTCAGGCCCCGGAAGTTGTCCTTTGAGGCTAATTTCATCGTTGCCTTTTTTAAGAACTATTGATCCTCCACAGATTACAAATTCCTAGAGTCATGGCCGCCCTATCAAAAGTGGCCTAACTGATGACTCCTCCCCTCAGGAGGATGTAACCAAGGACCCTGGCACAATTTTAAATGGAGCTCTTCCCCTGGAGGTAGAAGAACAAGTAACTAACTGTTTTATTGTTTCAAATGCTTTCCCTTCCTTTATAAGTGTGCCCTAACTGGGTTATTGTTAAAATGTTTCCAATCGCACAAGAAGCAGTATTTAAGGAGAAACCATTCTGAAAAGGTTACAAGAACAGTCTGTCTTTGACAGCTTTAAATACATCCGGGTTTTTATTTCAGTCTGTCCCGCTCAGAAGCAATGGAAGCCCCGCAAATTGCTTGCCTATTTTCACCCTCAATATAGACCACTTTTTCTAACGCTATGGAGGTTCCTTTTTCTTCCTTCTGTGGATCTGCTGTGATTACACAACTTAATTTTTTTTTCTTAATAAAGTGACTTTTTCAAAATATCCTCACATTAGGAGTTTCAACAAGGAACATGGGCTCGGTATGCGGCTACATAATGCAGTTAATTTGAATCAGGAAACTCAGTTGCTCAATTTAAGCAAATTTCCCAACCAGATACAAAAGGAAGGTCACTAACACCCATGCACTGTTCCTCTTAGGACAGTCAGCCCCAACGGGCTGCACCATCCCCCTTTCTCTCAGTCTACCCTGTACTCCCCCAGTTCGCTCCCTCTCTTTCTATACATTTCTCATCTCTCTTTCTCCCTGTCTCCACCTTCCTCCTCCCTACCTTTCCACCTTCTCTCATCTTCCCCTTGCTTTTCATGTCAGGAGTTATGGAAAAAAATAAAATAAAAATAAATTCTAAAAAATAAGTTTTATTGTATATAGATACAAAGTCTCTATGATGAATGTGATCACTATGTATATCTAAAATGTACCAATAAAATCTACTTTAAAAAAAAGAAGTTATAGGACTCCCAGGGCGTGGTGGTGCACACCTGTAATTCCAGTACTTGGGAGGGAGGCTGAGGCAGGATTGCTACAGATTTAAGGCCAGCTCTGGCTACTAAGTGAGTTCTAAGCCAGCCAGAAATGCACAGTGAAACTCTGTCTCAAAAAGACAGACAAAAAAGAAGGAGAAAGAGGAAGAGGAGAAGAGGAAGGAAGAAGAGGAAGAAAAACATGTTGTTGTTGTTGTTGTTATGGGACTGTTACATTCATTTGCTGTGGAGAACTCTCTAGAGTTGCTCAGTCCAAATGAATCTTCTGTGGTGACGGGAGTATTCTACACTGCTCTGTCCAACATGAGAGCCATAGCCTCATGGCTGCTGAGCACTGAAATGTCCCTCACATGCTTGAAGAAATGAATTTACTTTAATTAATTTAAATCTGAATGGTGATGTGCAACTTGTGGCTACCATGTTGGAAAGAGCTCTTTTGGAGGACCACATGATTTTAATATTTTGGGGTCATTCCCAGTGATAGGCCACTTCAGAGACATACCCCAATAAGAAGCTAAAAGAAGTTAAGCGTGCAGGTGAACCACTGTAATCCCACTACTCCAAGACGCCAAGGGAGGAAGATCACAGGTTTGAGCCCAACTTGGGCAACTTGGTAATTTAGCAAGACCATGACTCAAAAAAA
>NW_004955551.1:38562-51257 GCF_000276665.1 Chinchilla lanigera | reverse complement strand
GGTTCGATCCCCAGCACCACCAAAAAGAAAGGGAAAAAAAAGCCAAAAGGAAGGCAGCTTCTACCCTCTCTAGTCTAGAACTGTAGCCTATTAAACTGCCCAGGCCTTTGCTATGGAAAGGCACCAAAGCTCTGCCAGGAAGGTTCCACTGCATACCACGTCTCCTCATGGATTTCTTCCTTCCTCAGCGAAAAAGCCTTCCTTCCATCATTTTTACTGGCTTCCATTTGTAGGAACTGACTTTCCTACAATCTCCTTGAGAAAATTAGAAGTTGTCTTCCAGATTCAGGTCCATCCCTCAAGTATGACTTTTAATAATCCCTAAATCACATATCGGTCACTGTCCAAATTCTAGGCATGGCAGAATGAATATATTGTGTCCAGCTATGAAGTTTACAGCAGTCAGCCTTACCTCTTAGGGGAGAAAAGACCCAGTTCTACTCATATCCAGTTTACCAATTTAAAAACCTAAGAAAGGACAGGGGAGGGTGGCTCAGTGGTAGAATACTTGTCCAATATGCAGAAGGTCCTGAGTTTGATCCCAGCATCACCACAAAAAAAAAAAAACCAACCTAAGAGATAATGGTGTTGCCCAACTATGCATCTCTCTTCCCTTCTCCTTCTTTAATCCCCTCCACCCATTTCTTACTGGAAATTGAACCCAAGACCTCACACACAAGGCAAATACTCTACCACTGAGTTACATCCCCAGCCCTTTTTAAACAGAGTCCTGTTAAGTTGTCCAGGTTACCTTGAACTTGCAATTCTCCTGCCTCAGCCTCCTGAGTAGCTAGGATTACAGATATGTACTACCATACTCTGCCCAAGTACCTAATTGCATCTCTTTACCCCAAAATGAGGACTGAAGCCAGGACTTTCACACTGAGCTATATCTTCAACCACTTTTTAATTTTTTTTTAAAGAGACAGGAAATTCAAGAGGTCCTGAGTTTGATTCCTAGTACCAAAAAAAAAAAAAAAAAAAACCAGAGAGAGAGAGGATCTTACTACGTTGCTAAACTGAGCAGGCTGGGTTTAAACTTGTGATCCTACCTCAGCCTCCCAGAATGCTGAGATTACAGGCATTCACTACCATGCCTGGCTTAATTGCTTTTTTTTATTTTTTGGTAAGGGGAATCAAATTTAGGACCTTGTGCTTGCCCAGCAGGTGCTAATTGCACCTTTTAACCCATCTCTTGCTGCTTTTATCCAAGGCTGACATCCAAAATGTCACCCAGTATCCTTAAACAGTCAAATGATACATGAATGAATAAGTGAATTTTACCCTTGTGTTTCAGAAGACAATTCGTGAATGGTTTCCTTGAAATGAGAAACAGGGGTGGGGGAGGGTCTAGTCAGGAAGTAACTGCTTTCTCTTTAAAAAGGAGCATGATTTATACAAAATGGACTGCTTCCTCCAGTGTTTGGATGGTAGTAAAAGGAATAAAATTGTCTTAACCCTCCAAAAGTAAATCTTGTCAAAAAAAAAGTAAATCTTGCCAATATGTAGGATGTTTTTAAATACAAATTTTCACTGAAGTATAGCAAGACACGTTAGTAGAAATCACCCCCATTCCTTTCCGCCATAATCCATTTTAATCATTTAAAATCCTATCTTAAGGCCCACTGTCTTCTCTATGCTACTTGGATATAAGGGATGGGGACTGAAGACAGACTGAAAACACTCCTGATGTGCTCAATGTGTCACCTTTCTTGTTGCTTTGTCAAGTTTCACTTCTGAATAGGATAATCTGTGGGCAATAACAACCATAAAACTTTTATTCTGCAGCCATAAAATATTTTTATTTCAAAACTACCTAGGTCTCATAATAGCCTTAGCTTCACAAGTATATTGACAACATTAACTTTAAATATTGCCCACAGACCTGAATGGCTTCAAAAAATATTGAGAACTGCTAGGAATGAGCTGAGTAGCTCTTGGTGAAGGTGAATTTGTCATATATTGAGACTGTTGCTGAAATTCACTTGGGCATTCTTGAAGTCTTTAGCACAGACCCAAAGGGTATCATTTAGCAAGCCACTACAAGAGTTACAGCTTCCGAAGACATAATTTAAAGAAGGATTAGTTTGGGCACTGGAAGACTCATGTTCCTTAGAGTTCACAATCTGACAAGAAGCAGCTAAGCTACTGAAAGATGAGAGTCTTATGGGCATTTATCTGATGATTATAAAAACAGACAGCTAGATTAACTGCAATCATCATTTGAAAACTTTCTTTAAGAAAGCAAGGCCTTCTGGAAACACTGTTTTTGGTTTCCCTCCCTCCAAGTTGTCAGTACTGAAAAGGAAACTTAAAAAAATAAATAAATAAAAGGCAGTTTCATTTAACAGCATAGTGTTTCATGGGCCAGGCTGCTTTCATACAAGCTGAGGAGCCTTTTTAAGGATGAAAGCTGTTGTTCTCCTATACTTTAAGATTGAAGGAATAAGCCTGCATCCGCAGAGCAGTGAGAGGGCTATGAGCTTCAGATATCCTCACCTTCTCATAACTTAATACAGCCACGTTGCAGTTTCAGCATCACTGGAGGTGCAAGGGAAGAGATGGGGTAGGCTCTGGCTTGGGCCCTGCTGTGGAATGCCAGATCTGTCTGCCCTAGGCAGAGCCTGCCCCTCCCAGGGTCAGATGCTGGTACACTCCCTCCTGCTGCCCTCCCTTACCTCCCCTCTGGCCCCCAGCTTCACATTCCCCCACGTTCCTAACCTTGATCATCAGGAATATCCAGGCCAACAAGTCACAGAGTTAGCCGAGAAAATGATTCTTGTACAGGCTGGGTTTTGGCAATTGTGACAAATGGCAAAGTCATTATGTTCCTAATTTCTCTGTCAGTGCTTGCTAGGCTCAAGCTCAGGAAAATGTGATCAATACTCCTTCTGACGTCTTCATTGATCAGATATGGCAACTGCTGGCCTAAGAAGAAAGGAAAGGTGGGTGCTTGCAAAATTTCTTCTCACTACTGCTCACTCAGTACTGAGACAACAGATCTAGTTGGTGAGAAAAAGCAAAAACTCTTACTGCAATAGAAAACCCAAAAAAGACACATAAAAGGCATTCTGCAAACACTCTTTCTCACTACCATTATTTCAACACTAGCTTGCCTGCCAATTTTCTGAGATTCTGAAATGTAAATAGATAGAAGAATGAGTCTGGATCTCTTTTTCATTAAATGCTTAATCACTTAGTTCATTTCCATAAATTGGCATGAGTTCAGTCTCAACTTCTTTCTTCCTTAACCATTTCTTAGAAGAGTAATCTGAGACTCCTCAGAGTGCTCACGTTGATGTTTTCTCCTAAGATCAGAACAAATAAACAGCCCACTAAATAACTTTCAGTTGGTTCAAATTTTTGAACTTAGTACTTCACTGTTTGTTTGGTTTTTTGTTTTGAGACAGAGTCCAGTAGCTGCTATGTAGTCCAGGCTCGTCTTGAACTTGTGGTAATCCTCCTGCCTCAGCCTCTGAGTTCTGGGCTTACAGTCATGTGCTACCACACCTGGCTATCTTTTCTTATTTCAAAAATTGTGACTAAAATACAACTTGTGGAGGCTGGGGATTTAGCTCAGCAGCACAGCGCCTGCCCGGCAAGCGCAAGGTCATGAGTTCAATCCCCGGTACCAGAAAAAAAACAAAGTAAAATAAAATACAACTTGCTTGGTATACTTTCTAAGTATTTACAGTGAATCCCTTTTACCCTAGTCCACTTACAGGCTTTGTATTTCATTGCTCTATTGATGTTTTCTACTTCATACTTGTTTCATTATGATATGAATTTGAATACATAATGAATTTACAAGTCATCTGCCTTTAAGAATACTCAGTAATATCAAAAGATAGATCTCAAAGTTAGCCATTGACATCAAATTACAGCATTCATGAAGTATGCCTGCCTTTCTTCAAGGTCTGTCTCTTTATTGTTTGGGACAAATGTAAGTTTTACTTGAAAGTCACAGTTTAAATTGTTTACAATGTATTTTGCTAAATGAACCAAATTAATTTTCACATTTGCCCACTGTATTTTTCATCTATAGCTATTCATAAGCATCTTTTAAAAAGTGTTTTTATTTGTTTGGTTGTTTTTTTGTTTTGTTTGGTGTGGGGTTTGTTTTGTTTTTTGAGACAGAGTCTCACTATGTAGTCCAGGTTGGCCTCAAACTTGCTCAGCCTCCTATGTCAGCCTCCCAAGCGCTAGGATTACAGGTGTGTGCCACCATGTTCAGCTTAAGAAGTGTTTTTAATCATTTTTAATAACACATTATCTTATGTACTATAAAATTTACATTACCTAGTTCACTAACTTGGCTGAAATGTTCATTTTTTCATATTTACATAGGATGGTTATTGGGACAATTACTATATTTAATAGAATGACTTCAAGTAGAGAACAGAAAAGAGAAAAACAAAAGGTTTTTATTTCTTAAATCTTCCACAGTAATTAAGAAATATTGACATAAATTTCAAATAAAAGCCTAGCTTTTCTAAACAGAAGCCTTTAAAATTGTGGATTCTCTCTAGACATAACAGAAAAAAACAGGGGAAATGCAAATTGAAAATGTGGCTGCCACATAAATGATAATTTCTTCCTCATATGTCAGTCTGCTCCTACTTCCTTACAGGCGAAGACCTCACCACTTCTAAGGCATCTTCGAGAGCTATTTCTCACCATGAAAAGAAACTGAAAAATACTTTAAAAGGAAAAAAGCAGAGGGCACATTCTTGAGCACTTCTAATCACTGTAATTCTGTCCCCTGGGAGCCTGTCATTCCAAACACACTTCCAACCTGCTGCTCCCCTCCCTAAGTCTCTGGAATAGCCTATTTCTTAACCTGACAAACAAAAAGATCAGCCAGTAAATTCATTTTAGCAAAACAACCGGGAAGAACAACTGGAGAGGAGACTACCTGATAAAACTTTGCCTACTCTAAGGAAAACATTTTATTTTATTTTAGTTAAATTTGTCAGTACATCTTAGATATACATAATGATCACATTCATCATACGGAATTTGTAACTGTACATGATACATCCACAGCCATAGCACCCTGAATGCTCCTGATCTTGTCTGATCTTGGAGGCTAAACAGGGTCAAGCCTGGTTAGTACTTGCAAGGGAAAACATTTTAAAAGAAATAACCAAATGCTAAGGGAAGAGGAAAGTATCCCTCCAGGCAAACAAACATCTAGCACAGCAAAGTTGGGGAGCGGATTTTCTGGGCAACAAGAGGAACCCGGGAAACTTACAAGGCCTCCAGCACCATCATATCCAGAGATTTGCCTGAGAAAGAATTTTAGAATGGAGGGAGGATAAAAACTTTCCCACCCCTGTGACCCTGCCATGTACAACTGTGTCCCACCACTAGGTGGCTGGCTGCAAAGGCTGCAGGCAGGGGGCTTTCTTCCCTTCTTCCCTCCAGCGCTGTCCTATCCAGCCCAGAGGAGAGCTCAATAGCCCCCACTTTGATCTAGTTCACTAAAAATGCCAGAGTGGGGGAGAAGAAGGAAGGAAGAAAGGAAGGAAGGAAGGAAGGAAGGAAGGAAGGAAGGAAGGAAGGAAGGAAGAAGAGAAGAGAGAGAAGAAAAAAAGAGAGATCTCTCAGGCTTTAGTCTGAAGTCACCAAGTGACAGTCTCCTCTAGAAATCTTCATACCAAAGCTGAGTGAAGAGGAATTGCAGAGAGATGGATGTGCATATTTTAAACTCTGCTCAGTATTTTCAAAGCACTGCTTCCCTCAGGGATTTCAAAGTAAACCTCCCGGGTGGGTACATTAGAGCTGCTTTAGAGGGACGAGCAACCATAGAAGTGTGACCTGAACACCCGGGTGAGTTGCTGAACCCCAGCCCAGGGTGGGTTGTGTGCATCACCTAGCCGCACAGCCTGTACCGAGCCACAAGGTGATGGAATGGCTGGATAAACATGAATCGTTTTATTGCTGGCCAGAAATCCTTCCTTCATTCATCAAAGTGGGTGAATGAAAATATTAAGAAGTAGGTACGGCATTTTCATGGGTTGCTTACTAAGGATCCCTCTAAAGGCAAGACCTTACTTAGTTTGCCTTCTACCTTGGGTATCAAATAAAACCTCCTCCCAGGAAAGGGAAAAACCACTTCCCTTTTTATAAAAAAGCTGCACACCAGAACCCAAATCTTGGCAAAAGAGATGTTACATAAATTCCAGGTATTCCTAAATATGCATGTTTATACACACACAGCACAATCCTTTCAGAAAGCAGTTAAGTTTCAGGGCCACTTCTTTTCTCTCTTTTTCATCTCAAGAAAGAGTAATATACGTACTTATAGGTATGACTTAAGATCTTACCCACTCCATTTAGATGACACTTCCTGCTAGCTAACTGCAGGAAATCTGATCATTCGCATCCGAAACGCGTAAAGCACCGGCACACTTACCTTCCTTAACTGAGACAAAACTAAACAGTTCCGTATCTGCCCCCACCCCATCCCAGAAAAAAATCATAACCGCATCTGAAATCCTAAATTACTTTCTAGGTGACTTGTAGGACTCCGAACTGGCTAATTCCTTAACATCTTACTTTGCCTTTAAAAGGATTCCTTCCACCCGACGGGATTTCCCTAAGACACATTCCCAGCGGATGGTTTCCAGCAATACTCTCTATCAACTCAGCCTGCGCAAGCAGACTTGGCTTCTGCTAATTCCAACACCCCCTCCCACCATCCACACACCACTCGCACTCACAGAACCAACCATCCCGGGCCGACTCGGAAAGCTTTCTTATTTGCGCGTTTGCCCTTCTCTGCCTGAAAGAATGCTCTTCCAACTGACCTTTTAACAGTTGCCGAGATGGCACGATCTGTAGGGTGAGAGCTGGAAACTAGGGGATATTTTAGCATCCTAATCCCTGCAGGCTGCTCTGCCCAAGGCAGGAGCCCCGCAGCCTCTCCGAGCTGTCCCGACGCGACCGACTCGCCGCGGGCATCCCGCGCGGCCCCAGCCCACGCGCCGCCGACTCCGCACCGCGGCCCGGCGACTGCGCCAGGCACGCACCGGCCCCGCCGCTTACCTTCCCGGGCTTTCAGCAAGACCGTGTTGGCCACGATGTTTTCCAGCTCCATTGACAGTCCGCGGTCAGCGAGGGAGCCGGCCGGCCGGGCTGTCAGCGCCTGGGTGCTGCCGCTGCTCGGGCCGCCGCCGCTGCTGCCAGAGCCGGGAGCCAGCAGCCCGCCTCGCCTACCGCATTATTCCTGCTCCGAGCCCTCGAGTTTTCCCCCTCTGCACAGAGAAGCCGCCGCCGCCGCTTCTTCCTCCCTCTGTGTCCCCCCTCCCCCCTCCCTCAACACTCTCCCCCCACCCCCCACCCTCCGCGTGTCTCTGTCACTCCATTCTCCTCCCCTCCGGCTCCCTCGGATGCTTTAATGCCTCGGATGCTTCAACCTCCCCTCCGTCCCTCCCGGGGGTGTGGTACTCGCAGGCTCGGGCCGCCGCAGTGCGCAGGCGCAGGCCCGGACGCACCTCCCGCCTCGGCGCAAGTGGCGCGGGGCCTGCTGGGAGTCGTAGTCCTCGGTGCGCCAGGGCGGGGTGAGCGGGGCGGTCTAGGAGTCCGGCGGGCCCACGGCTGAGGGAGCGGGAGACACGCCCTGCGCGGCGCCGAGAGCGGAGGTGGCCGCCGCCAGGCCGGCGGGCGAGTCAAAAGCACTCCAGCCCAGCGAGAGCCTCCGGTCCCGGGGTGCGGGTCCGCTCGCCCCTTGCCAGCCTTGCCCAGAGCCGGGAACACCGAGTCCTCAGGCCACGGCGGCGGTAGGCGAAGCGCCCCGACCGGGCGGGAGCGGGGCGGGAGCCGTGGGGTCCCGGGGCGCTCGGGCAGGAGAACCGTCAGTCCGCTGCGCACCCAGGGCCAACGGGCCCACGAGCGAGCCGCTGGGCGCCGGAGCCGGGGTTCGCCCGCCCGCCCGCCTGGCCACTGCCTGCTGTCTCGCACGCACACGTGCCAAGTCGCGCACAGAGCTGCACTTTGTTCGCCCGGAAGGCGGGAAGGGCTCCGCGAGTCGCCCCAGTGTAGGCGCGGCCCGAGCGCCCCCAGCCGGCGGCGGTCTCCGTGGATCGCGCCTCCGCGGGGATCTGAGCGTGGGAAGCGCCGCGCCGTGCTAGTAAACCGTCTTGCTGCACGCGGGCCCCGCAAGCCAACAGTCTTCGTTTCAGCTGCACTCGCTCAGACTGAGTTATAAAAACTCGGGCGGGATAGCCTGAGCCTGCAATGTAGAATGTTAATTAGGAACAGCCAGGCCAGCGCGACCCGGCATGGAAATGTGTTCAAATTCTGGACTTATATTTATCTTGGGGCTCTTAGATTCTTCCACTGTTACGCTCAGAACATCAGACTCCAGATCTAGATCCAGCTCAGCTCTCTTGCTTTCTCCGAAAACCGTCGTCCTGCGGAATGGGCGCTCTCCTGTTACCTGGGGTCTGCACTCCTGTTCTTTGGGCCGGGGGCGGGGCCGCTTGGCCCCAGGGAACAATGAGGCCTTTGCCTGCTGCACTCCTGCGTCCTCCGGGCCGGATATCCGTCCTGAAGCCAACTCTGGGCTTTCTCTGTCCAAAAGGAGGAAACTTTCTGTCCCCAGGGCTGCCAGGAAGTAGCAGGGAGGTGCTGAGAGAAACAGAGAACAATTATTATTCATTGGAGAATATAAACTTTCCAGGCCTTCGCAGCTGGATTCTAACAACCCAGGGTTGTCTACTTTCCTGGTGGATGCATCCAACACCACCAGTTCCTGTTGTCTAGGTTTGGGTCAGTGGGTCTCCCCGGGCCTCACTTTACCTGTGTGAAGTTACAGAAGGCAGGAAGCTGAGCAGATACCTTTTGGGGCATCTTTCATTCCCGGAAGTATTGTTCTAAGCCACCCAGGCTTGGTCTTTGCTACATACCACATACCCAGAGCCGTTCGGAAAGAGAGACTCTTAAAGCTGGCAGCATCTTAGAGCCCACCAACTACAGTGGTCACTTGTCAGCACACGAGGGCCCGATCCGATCAAAGTGTATTTGGTTGACATTTAAAAATTAAATAATTTGAATAGTTTTAAGTGGCTCATGCTCCATAACAACCTGGTCAGATTTCCTGTGCTTACAAATCCTGCGACATTTATAAGAAAACAGATTCTGGTTAAAATGCAGACCTGTATCTGTTATTTTTAACAAACTAGGGTTTTGCCATTCCTTCCGGTCAATAGCCTACATTGAATGGCAAAGCTCTGGAATTAACCATAATCACCACCACTCTCTACTGTCTTACACCCAGTGAAAGTTACCAGTGATTTTACCTGTCTGGCCTTACGAACATTTGAATTTGCAACCTTGGAAACCTCTGCCTGTCTCCCTCACTTTAGTAATGTGAAACAGACCCAGAGAGAAGTGAATCCTGCTGGTCATTCAGCAAATAGATGTTCGCCTATCTGGTTCTCTATTCACTACAGGTAATGCATCCTGGCTACAAAGTAAATGGTTATGTGTCAAGTATCTGCGTCTATGAGGAAACGAGAGCATTCCAGTGCCAGAATGAAACAACAATGGCTAGCATTTACTTAACCCCAACACTGGGCCAGGCCCTATGCTATTTGTTTTACATTGACTATCTCATTGAACACAACATCCGAATGAGATAGGGAACATAGCTCTATTTTACAGATAAAGAAGTTTTATTATTTTCCTAAGGTCACACATAACTAATAATAAAAGACCTGGGATTTGAAACTAGCAGCTGACTCAGAATCTGTGCACTTAATTTCTGTGCAGCTCGGGCCAGCCGGCACAATTTGTGACTGTTGTGACTGGTATGACTGTTGTGTTTGGCTGCCAGAATGAACTTGTGAGGAGGCGAATGAGGCAGTTGACGAAATGAGTAAGACAACAGGGTTTTCATTCCAGTCCATAATTCCACCATTATACATACAGTTAACTGCAGGGGCTGGGGTTATAGCTCAGTGGCCTAAGTGTCTGCCTGGCAAGCGCAAGGTCCTGAGTTTGATTCCTGGTACGAAAAAAAAAAAAAAAAAAGATACAGTTAACTACACTAACAACTCAGTGCTCGTGAAATATGAGCTTGCTTCAAAGGTAAAATAGTCTGTTAAGTATCAGTAACTAGAGAATCATTGACAGCCAGCTGAGAGAAAGAGCAGAAACCCAAATGGAGGTACAGGTGACGATGAGAGGAATGAGACTATGCCAGAGACAAGCACTGACTTCTCATTGCACCCAGGATCAGCTGAACCAGAAATGCATAACACACAGGGAATCTCATTCTTCTGTGAGCTCCTGTATCTCTCAAGGATATAGATGCAGGATGGGATTCCTTGTAAATAGAAATTTGTTATAGCTACAACCTATCTTCTTCCTAAAATATGAATTCCTTCTGCCTGAATAATCATGTTGGCTCTGTGGGAGGTGGGGTTTTCATCATTTGCTCACCTGTCAATTTGCAGATCTTCAGGAAGCAGTTGGAAAGAGACCTATCTTTCTGTTATTCTCTTCTTCATAGGTTAGGAAGGCAATTTCCCAGGGAGCTCACCACTAGGAAGGAAAGCAAACTGGCAGACAAACTCCTCCCATGATGGAATAAGAGCCATTGAAGAGAAATGCACAAAGGACTCTGCAAACAGAGAGGAAGAACTGATGTCAGATTCAGAGGAATTCCAAGACAAGACAATGGGAGCTGAAAGTGGGTTGGAAGCATGAGGCTTCTAGTTAATATTCCCTGTCCTGGAAGTCTCTTCATCAATGGACCCCAGCCAGTACTTACCAAATTTGATACTAAACAAGATGCTATGCAGTAGACCACCTATCCTTCTTTGTTGGTTTAATAATGGTTTTCTTTAATGTTAGCACAGTTTAAAATTTTTTTGCTCATCTATACAGTATTAATCCATTTCCTATTGCCAATAACACATTTCCCTAGACTGGGTAAGTTTTAATTAAAAGAATTTATTTTGGCTTACTGTTGTAGAAGTCCAAAGTTAAGGGACCACATCTAGAGATATCTCTTACAGAATCCTGAAATGGTACACAACGTCATGTGATGAGAGTCAGGAGACATGGAGCATGTGTTCCCTGGTTCTGGGAGTCAGGTTAAGTTTCCACTCTCTTAATGCTGCATAATGGGGATTAAACACCAACATAAATTTTGGACTTGATAAACCATATTAAAGCCCAAGTACCATCTGAACTAATGACATCTGTGAAGAGTTATAAAAGTACCACACTCTGGGGAAAAATGACATCCAAACAACATGAATCTTTGTAGCCTTTGGTTTCAAGATGAACTGGTTGATCTTAGTCTGCTAGGAAGTGCCTCCCTGGTATTGCCAGGTGATTGTTACATATAGGGACATCTAGACACTCAGCTCCACAACAAACTTACAGGGTCAGCTGGTTTACATCAGTTTTCCACTGCAAGTTCAGAGATTCAAGCTGAAACACTCTTGCCTACTGATGGTCACAGGCACACATGGTCTCCAAGTTCTTGGCACTATAGCAGTTTAACATGGTCTTTTCATTTTTCTCTGTGAGTGTCTCTGTGTCTGTCTGTGTCTCTGTCTGTCTCTCTCTCTCTCTCTCTCTCTCTCTCTCTCTCTCTCTCTCTCTCTTTCTCGTATTTTAGGGATTTAACCCAGGGGCACTGTACCAGTGAACTACATCCCCAGCCCTTGTTATTTCTTTAAAGAGGATCTCATATTACCCAGGATCACCTCAAATGTGCAGTCCTCCTGCCTGTACCTTCTCAGTAGCTGGGATTACAGACCTGAGCCACCATGTCTGGCTCTAACATGGTCTTCTTAGTAAAAAAGGAAGCACCCCTTCCCCGATGCCATGTTTATGTAGGAGGATCCCTATAGGAGATTTAGTGCAGCTCCAAACTATTATAAAGTCTAGTGAGACCACTTCCTCAGTCTTGCCACAGACCCTTTCTCTAGTACCCACCCCATTACTATACCCGCAACCTTGATTCCTAGCCTAGTCCTACAAGGTAGGTACTCTCTAAAGACATTGTTGCCGCCATTGTTTATAGAGGAAACTGAGCCACCGGGAGTTTGGTCTGTTGCCAAAGTCAAGTGAAAAGTGTGAGGCAAGGCTAGTTATTTAGATGAATGCCTACCTTCTCTATGTAGAGACCTGAAATATGTCCTTTTCACCTTTTGAGTCTCTTTATAGAACCAGTAAATGCTTACACATTGTGAGCATTTGGCAGTATTTGCTGACTTGGACCGCATATGGATAACCAGCCCCATCTACTTATACCATAGGATGCTAGTTAACTATCAAAATTAAGATCAGATCAGAGTTTTAAAAGGAAAAGTAGGGAAAACTAGCCTCTTGGAATCAAGGTTCATCTGGGACAAAAAGCCAAAGGCAGTCATCCAGTCCCCAGGGCTTTCAGATTTCTGATTGGACCTCTGTCCTCAAATCTCTGATCAACCAGTAGTTCACCTAGTCCTTTTTTTTTTTTTAACAGTTTGAACCCAGGGCCTTTGCACTGAACTACATCCTCAGCCCTTTTTTATTTTGAGACAGGGTCTCACTAAATTGTTACAGCTGGGCTTGAATTTGCACTCCTGCCTCAACCTCCCAAAGTGCTGGGATTACAGGTGTGCACCACCACACCCAGCTAGTCACCTACTTTTAAAGGAAACTACGCACACAAATTTCACTTCAATTTT
>NW_004955551.1:14649-16548 GCF_000276665.1 Chinchilla lanigera | reverse complement strand
AGGGGACCTTGTTGCCACAGGATTCCCATGGGCATGGATGGCGTAGTTAGAACAATGGCCAACAGTGGTTGCTTAGGGTCATATCTCATTACTTGTGCTTGTTGTATGGCCTGTTCAACGTAATCTAGGGTTTGTTGAGCTTGTGGAGAAAGGACTCGAGGGGATGTGGGGTCTGGATCTCCTTGTAAGAGATCAAATAGCGGACATAATCGATCAAATGACAGTGCCACTGCCGGGCGAAGCCAATTAATGATCCCACATAATTGTTGTAGCTGTGTTAGGAAGTAGGATGACTGTCTTTTAATTTTGGGGGCTATGGAAGTAATTTTATCAGAAATGTGGTGACCCAGATAAGTGTATGGTGGCTTAATTTGAATTTCATCAGGGACAATTTGAAGTCCTATAGTTTTCAGGTTAGTTAACAATTGCTGTAGTCCTAGTTGCAACTGGTGGGAATCCACATGAGATAACAAGATGTCATCCATGTAATGGATGCATTGATAAAACTCTCGGAGGGGTTCAATGGCGTGATTTACATACATTTGGCATATAGTGGGACTATTTACCATCCCTTGGGGGAGAACTTTCCAATGGTATCTTTTAGTGGGGCCTTGATGATTGGTCACAGGGATGGAAAAGGCAAATCTAGGTCTATCTTTTTTATGTAAGGGTATACAGAAGAAACAATCTATTATATCTATAACAACTAGATGATAGTCTCTTGGTATCACAGTGGGTGAGGGCAATCCAGGCTGGAGTGCTCCCATTTTAATTATATGTTTATTTACTTCTCTTAGATCATGGAGTAAACGGTATTTATTTTTATCTTTTTTGTGAATAACAAATATTGGGGTGTTCCATGGACTATCAGAGGGTTCTATATGATCTTGGGAGAGTTGTTCTGTAATAAGTTGGTTAAGTGTAATTAATTTTTGGGATGGTAACGGCCATTGGTCCACCCATACAGGTTCATCAGTGTCCCAAGTTAACTGTATGGGCTGTGGTTTAATCACTGGAGCAATGGCCCCTATTAGGGGGGGAGCGGTTCAGTAGTTAATTTAACATCTAATTGTGATAAAATATCTCGTCCCCAAAGGACTTGGTGTAAGCCTTGTAGGAACAAGGGCTGACAGTGTCCTGAATGTCCTTCTTGGTCCTTCCATCTTAACAGAGTGGCTATTTGGAGTGCCATCTGTTGGCCTGTGGCTCCTTGTACAAGGGGCCCTGGAATAGTTGTCCAAAATTTACTATGTGGGTCCAATGGGAAGCAGGAACGTTCAGCTCCTGAATCTGTAAGGCCAGAGATGCACATTTGTTCTACCTCCAGAGTTCACAGAGCCTTATTTTGAGTGATGGGCACAGTCCATAGGATCTGTGAGGTGGTTTTGATTTCCCTGTTTTGTTGTTGGGCTGAGGGTTGCCCCTTTTGGAGTTTAAAGGTTTCCCTTCTTTGTCAGTTTTTGATGGGTAGTCTTTTGCCCAATGATATCCTCTCTGACATTTAGGACAAGGGGTAGGTGGTTTTGCTTTAATGTTTGAAGACTCTTGTCCTTTTTTAGGGCATTGTTTAGCAAAATGTCCAGGCGCTTTACAATTGAAGCATAAAGTTAAAGTATTATTCAGTTGTAAAGCATTGGCAAGCCCTGTCGCTAACGCTTGATCTCCTTGTGCATTGACTTCCCTACATGCTAGTATCCAACGATCTAGATCTTCATTTTTTATAGGAGCTATTAAGGTTGTACATGTACGAGTAGCCCCTTCAAAGATAAGTTGTTTGGCCAGGGCTTCGGCGGCCTCTGGATGATCAACCTTTCTTTTACAAGATTCTACAACCTTGGAGACAAAAGAGGCAAAATCCTCATTGGCTCCCTGAATAAGCTTATTAATTGGGATAGTTGG
>NW_004955551.1:12324-13925 GCF_000276665.1 Chinchilla lanigera | reverse complement strand
GTCCCAATCAGGTTCTGTCCTCATTATGAGGCAGGGCTTATTGCGTGATAAAGAGGGAGTGCCCTGGAGTGAAAAATTTTCATTCGGCGCCGACTTTGGTTCTTGTTTTAAGGAAGTGAGTGAGGGGTATATTTTCCGTGGTTTAGGCTGAGGGGTCAAGGGCTTTACATTATCTGGTTCAGGGTTTTTTTTTTGCATTTGGTTCAGATAAGAGAGGCACCGACAGGGAGAGATCTTCTTCGAGCTGTTCTGCCAGGGAAGGCTCCGTGTCTGCAGCTGCCCCCGCACAAGCAGCGGAGTCAGCTAGGAGAGGAAAGGCTTCTGAATCCTCCCCCGAAATGCTTTCGGAGCCTGTTGAGCACGCTCTGATAGTAAGTAAAACGGGCTGGAGTCCTACGGGAAAGATTTTTCCTTCCTGTTGTTCTACCTTTTGGACCTCCCGGATAAGGAGGGACCCTGTCAGTGGGTCCCACAGATTAGCAGTTTTCAGCCAAGGATTAAAGGGAAGAAATTCTCAGTACTGGGAGAGGGTCTTCTAAGAGATTTTACAATGTCTAGCCTGTAAGAGCGCAGCCAGTGCCCGTGCCTGCGGGGGGCTGGGCCTTACGAAGCATGGGGCCCATGATGTGGGCGGGGGATACTTACAGACTCCCAGGGGCTGTTCAGGGTCCCTGTTCGGGCGCCACTTGAGGTTGAAACTCCTTGGGTCTAGGGACCTGGGCCCGTGGTAAGCGGCAACGGTGAAGAAAGAGGACACTGGAGACCAGGCTGATGGCACAGATCCACTTTATTGCGGAAGTAACAGGCATTTATAGAGTAGGCTAGAGGCGTGGCAAGGGAGGTGGGCCAGGGGCGTAGTTTGGAGGCGGTACTTTTGGCTGGGGGCTGTGTGGAAGCAAGAGGTCAGAGCTGGACACCTAGGCAGGGCGTTTACTCCGTTTGCCCAGGAGTCTGAGTTTGCTCAGACTCGCCTTTCTGTCACGGCTGCCAACCAGACCTCTGGACCTCTCTTTCCCACAAGACAGGGTCTTGATATAGACTTCAGGCTGGCCTCAAATTGAAATATTTCTGCCTCAGCCTTCTGACTGGTGGAGTTACAAGGTGTCTGTCACGGTGCCTTGCGTATCATCTTGAAATTTTTTAAGACTATAAGCTGCCTCTTTTGTAGAATGTACCTTGATTTGTCTGATCTTGCCTCATGATTAGATTCAGATTTACTTTCTGTCAGGAATATCACTGAAGCATTGTACCATAACTTGTTTAACCAATCTGATACTGTTAAAAATTTAGGTTGTTTATATTATAACCAATAAACATGATCTTTACATATCCTTAGAGCTAAGTCTTTCCATACATTCTTGTCTATGTCTTTAGGATATTTTTGTAGAAGGGGAACTTCTACAAGAATTGTGGGAGGAGGCAGCGAGTTCCCCTGGAGCGGCAGGGCTCCTGTGACTGAGTGCGGGCTGGACGCATACCACCATGATTCCCAGCTGAAAAGTGCGCACAGAGCCAGGTAGGCCCCATCCAATCCCGGAGGCCAGGACGCGAGAACAAAGACCCCGCGGACATTACAGACTGAGTCGCTGTGGCGGCAGAGA
>NW_004955551.1:0-6544 GCF_000276665.1 Chinchilla lanigera | reverse complement strand
TCTTTGAGTTTTGGCACTTATGGCCAAAATGCTTTCCAGAAAGCCTGTGCCAATTTATACACCCTGCACAGCAAGTGAAAGTGGTAGTTTCTAGGAGATTTTACCAACACTGGATCCAAACAGTTTAAAAGAGCCTTCTTAAGGGGCTGGGGCTTTAGCTCAGCGGCACAGCACCTGCCTGGCAAGTACAAGGCTGTATGTTTAATTCGTGGTACTGGAAAAATAAATAAATAAATAAATAAATGAAAACATCCTTCTTAGAGCAGTCTGCACTTCTCAAGTTGATCTGTCTTCTATTCCATGTTCTTGTATGTGTGACTGGTTGGTTGTAAGAGACCAGAAGCTGTTTTAAAGGAAAAGTTTGTCACTCAAGAGACTGAGGCAGGAGGATTACCATGAGTTTGAGGCTAGCTTGGGCTACGCAGTGAGTTCAAGGCCTGCCTGAACTACATGACAAGATCTTTTCTCAAAAAAATAAAAATGAAGGAAAGGTCTGCATGTCTTCCTCAACTTTGTAGTCTCCCCTGTGGCCTACTTAGGCTTTCTACTGAACAGTCACTGCATAAACATCAAAGGAAAAAAGTAATCTGTGACTAAATATGACACCTTTTAGAGCTGTCAGAGGCTACCTTTCCTGTCTGGCTTTTTTTATTTACAGATGTTTTCAAAGTCATTCAGTTCTAGTGTTTATCATTATTTCATTTCTTTTTGTGGCCGGATAATATTCTATTATAGGCATGACTTTGAGCTCCAACTGCATGGTCCCCTTTCATTTTTAACCATCTGCTCAACACATACATAAACGCACCAAGTAAGCACAAGGCAGGTGCTGAAGCACCTTATCCCTTCAATTGGCTTTAAGCAAGCATAGCGGTCTAGGCCAGGTGCTGATGGTAGTCTCTGAAGACAGCAAGCGTGTTTCCCTGGACCCCCGTTGTTCCCACAAGTGAGCCCAAATGAGGCAGGATGTGTGAGCCTAGGTTCCACACTGTCGGCTCGGATTGAGCCTTGGGATAGAGGGTATGACTTCCTGGGGCTTGAAAGATTCTACAGCAGACCTGAAGCACTGACCCTAAAACATTAGATACTATCTCAGTTGTGTGGCAGATTACTCTTTCTGCATATCCTTCTCTCTGTATTTGCAGAGATGATTGCAGGCCTCCTACATAGCCCAGCTCATGGCACTCGCCTACTTCCCATGGTTCTCACAGTCACTCATCCTCAATCCACTCCCTTCTTCACAAATGAATAAAACCTGGATTGATTCAGGCTTGGGTGGAGGACTTTGTTCCCGATAGCCATCACTGTGGCTGGACTTAGGACCCCTCGGCTCCCCATAAATACGAATATGCCTTTGTGTCTTTATTCTCACCACGGATTGCACTAGAAGTGGTAGATGTTCTGGACTCAGAACCGAACCAAGGTATGGACCGACAAACACCGGAGCACACGGATCGCCAATTGAGATTTTAGAATCAGCCTTTATTAGCTGGCCAGCGACTGACTGAGAGCCTCCACGCAGGGTAGGATCAGGTCAGCAGCAAACCAGGTGTGAGAGCAGCTTTTAAGCCAAAAAATCACATCCTGCTTGGCAAGCGAACTCTTTGTGAAGCAGTCTTCCCAGAAACTATAGAAACTTTAAGAAACTTACAAGAAGGGAACAATACATCTCAGGGAGTTTAGAGGAGTGGCTAGAATGCAGAGCGAAGCAGGTGGGAGAATAGGGTAATCAATAATCTTTTTTTCTCATGTTCTCTGTGAGGGCATGCATGTCCCTTGTGAGGCCTTTACATTCCCCATTGATTTTAGGAAGGAATCAAATCCTTGATTCCCTTGTGTCATGTGACCAGGCCAGGCTCTGGTCATGAGTCCAACCATGTTAACAGAATCAGTCCATTGGAGAATCTATGACAGGTTATGGCACCATGTCTCAGGATGGCATCGACAATGGTGGTTGATGACCTGTCAATATATAAACATATCCTTGTCCCATGTTATTAATTGAACTGGAACACCTTGGTATTGTTATTATTATCATTTATGATTTATCTAACAGCTTGTAGTTATATTTTTCTGTTGGTTGTTCAAGACCAAGTTAAAGTGAGACCTGTATTAATTAATATTAATTTTTTTATCCAAGGTCTGTTAACTCTCCTCAGGATTTACCTTGGAACCATGTGTAGTGCCTCTTAGCACTTCTGTCAGTGCCAGCCATCTGGATGAGTCACAGCCACTGTTTGAACAAGTTGCTTTCTTGGAAAGCTTGGGAGACTGTTTTCTCCTGGTGACTCTCCTTAGGCACATTACACTGTGTAATCATTTTCCTCTGTGGTCCCATAATCTCCTTGATAAGAAAATCAGGGACTCAACTAGCTGCGTGATGTGGCAGCAGAGGTTCTCTTATGTCTTGAGTCCTATTTGACCATGGAGAGCTTTGGCCAAAATATTGGTGTCCTCTTAGCCCAATTTATCTCTCTAACTTTTGGTCTCCAAACCTCAGTTGTTAAACATCCAGCAGAAATTATTAATGATAGTACATTGCAAGCACCTTGAAATGTAAAGTATAACCAGAGATCTATTATTTTTTTACACATTGTGGATGTTCTAGTAGTTGAATCTCTGTGGAATGTGAACAGACAACAATCATATAGTTTTGCAAAGGAAACAAAGTCAAAAATTATATATAGTATCATTATATAGTAAGCATGATGACATATTTGTAGCACAATAGAATAGCCCTTTTAGTTATTATCTTTACCTAATATATATAGAGCTTTTATCTAACTTGTTTTCAAACAGGATGTCATTTAAGAAATTTGTAACACTGTCTGAGCTGTTTAATATCTAAGCATCTCTAAATGTAGTGGCATATACATAGTATATATACCACATAAGCTTTTGTTAAAAATATTTTTCAAATGATGACCCATGAACTCTTATAATTATAAATATCTGGAGCACAAGAGAAAAGGCACATATCTAACATTATATAAACAGGGGCTGGGGATTTAGCTCAGCGGCAAAAGCGCCTGCCTGGCAAGCGCAAGGTCTTGAGTTCGGTTCCCGGTACCGGAGAAAAACCAAAACAAAACAAAACAAAACAAAACATAACATTATATAAACAGTTCCAGTTTTACATTTTAGAATACTGTACATTTTGAAGGCGCAAATACATTTAATACATCATGCAATTAGCAATAACAAGCTGTCACTATTTTTTTTTAATTTAGTTTGCTATCAATAGCATCTTTTAACCAGAAAACCTTATTGTCTCATTTTTTAACCTTCTGACAATGACCAATCTAAACATATCACAATAATATTTTGAACAGTATATATTGTTGTGTCTCCCATAAGGTTATGGAGATTATCAGGGCTCTTTATTAATGAACAAAAACTGGTTAATGTTATTCCAGGCAGCTGCTTTTTTATTTATCAGTTGGAGTCCTACCTAATAATCTCTTTCCACGCAAGGGATTTTTATTTAATTATCTTAACCCATTTTTTTATATTTTATGAACATTCAATCAGAATTTGACATGTCAGTTTTTGTACAATGAGAGACCCTCAAATCATAATACATAAAACAATATTTATACATTTATAAAACCAATTTTAACATAATTTTGATCAGCCGGCAATTTGATGGAAGCAAATCTTTACATGTAAGCCAAATTAGATTACAGACAGTGACCTCAAAAATCACAAAAAAATACAAAAAGAGAAATTTGTTGAGCTCAAGTAAAACAGCTGTTTACAGATCTGACAGAGAGACAAACAAGCAAAACACATATATATGACAATTTATTCATCAACTTAGAGTGCACTCAAATATAGTTTTGGCCATACTGAATTATAAGTTTGTAATCATAAGTAGTCAGAACTTTATGTTTTTATTCTGTCTCCAGAATACCAGCAACTTTTATGTCCCTTAACGTAGCTTTTACCTTGGTCATGTGTATATACACATGGTCACTTATTTAGACCTTTTTTTCAAGTGTTCTTGCTTAAACTTTTATTTTTTGTCCTGAAATGAATTTCTGCAATCTCTCTCAGCTGGGACAAGTTGATCTCTGTAATACCTTTTAATTTTTGCAGCTTGTGACACTTTTGCCACCTTGTAGGTCAGTGGGATGATGAGCTATAGAAAGAAGACCCTTTTTGAAGCCTGATGATTTTTCCTGTATTTAATCTCATTTTTTCTCAGTTACCTTTAAGAAATCTTTCTTTTTTTTTGAGAAATCAAAGTTTTAGCATCTGTTGACAATCCCCCCTGGTGGGGCAGTGAATCTCAAACACCACTTTTAGCAAACTGACAGAAGCCCGAGTTTACTCTAAAAGGAGGGGGTTTGAAGTTCTCCAGTTGCAGAAGGAGGATTTCCTCCTAACTTCATCACAGGAGCCTGCCAGAGAGGCAAGATTGGGATGAAACCTGAGGAGGAGACTCCTTCATTTGAGTCTGCTATAGGCTGGGGGAAAGGCTGCCTGTAGGGGCAGACCCCATAACAGAAATAGTTTGCCCAATAGCAGTGACTCCGTGGGGGTCAGGATCTTTTTAAGCCTTCAAGTCCACAACTCCCAGGGGTAGAAAAGGCCAGAGGAGGGCGATGAGTGCCCCTCTCACTCAAGCAGCAGATTCAATTGTTACCTGAGGACGTGGGCACACCAAGGAATGCAAGCACATAGATCATACGATTCAAATGGACAAACAGACAGGACAAAATCCAGGGAAAGATAATTTAGTTTTCCTCCAACTTGTTCTGCCAATTCAGATTGGAGACTGGCTTGACAGACAAAAAACCAAATTTTTTTCTCAGCGCTTGCCAGAAAGACTAACACACCCCTTGCTCAGCTCCCGCTGGGAGGGTGAAGGCTGCACTGCACCTGCAGCACACTACTTCATTCCCCTCTCCCAGCTGCTGGAGAGGGCAAAAACCAAACCTGCCACCCAGGTCTGGGGGCCTAACAAACTGGAGAGCTAGCAACAGAGCTCTCTCCCAAGTAAGCCCAGCCTTGGGAAAGACTGGAAGCCAATTAAAATCTTACCCAGTTGGAGGTTTAGAACTCTGTCTGTCCTTCCTGGCCATGGCCTCTAGGTCTTAGCCTCCCCCAGATGGTGAGAGCTGAACTCAGCTGGAACACCCAGCCATTCAGGAAAGGGCTAGGGGATCTGGAGGCCGGGGCCCCCTCAAAAGAGGATCTGCCTGCAGAATATCCGGGGAAGCCACCAAATGTCAGGAAAGTGGTTTAGAACACATTGAAGCAGCGTAAGAGACACGGAAGCAGACTGACCCATTGAGACAGAACAAAAACAGACAAGGGCAGGACAAACCAAAACCAAAACCAAAGTCTCTCTGGCACTTAAAGGCAAGTCTGCCGTCTGGGAGATCCAAACGGGGCACCCCACAAACAAATAAACAAACTATTACCGGTAAGAAGACAAACGGCTCCAGGTCAAATAGAAAGAATTTAGTCTTTACCTTAGGCAGCAGGGCCTGTGGAGGCAGGGGCACATCTTCTCGGAAAGCCCCCTCACAGGTGGCTGCCAGGGGTAAAGTGATCCGGCTCGGCAGCGCCCCCTGTAGGGCATCTCGGTGGAACCTCCAAATGTTCTGGACTCAGAACCAAACCAAAGTACCGACCACCAAACACCGGAGCACACGGATCGCCAACTGAGATATTAGAATGAGCCTTTATTAGCTGGCCAGAGACTGACTGAGAGCCTCCACGCAGGGTAGGATCAGGTCAGCAGCAAACCGGGTGTGAGAGCAGCTTTTAAGCCAAAAAACCACATCCTGCTTGGCAAGCGAACTCTTTGTGAAGCAGTCTTCCCAGAAACTATAGAATCTTTAGGAAACTTACAAGAAGGGAACTATATGTCTCAGGGAGTTTCGAGGAGTGGCTAGAATGCGGAACGAAGCAGGTGGGAGAATAGGGTAATCAATAATCTTTTTTTCTCATGTTTTCTGTGAGGCCATGCATGTCCCTTGTGAGGCCTTTACAGTAGATTAGAATTTACCCACTAGGATTCCATTAAGTTTTCATGGGATTGCACATACAAACTTCCTGGGCCATGACGAGCACTGGGAAGGGCTCTCTATCATGGACTCTTTTGTAGCTAAACTAGTTACTTCACTTTGCTGTAGCGAAGTTTCCACATCTGTAATATGAGAGTAACAACGACTTCTAAGCCAGAGCAGAAGCTGTGATGAGTGAGACACTGCATGGAAAGTGCTTTGGAGTGCCACGTTTTAGATAAATGTCCCCCAACAGTCTATTAGTAAAAGGTTGGTCCCCAAGGTGGTGCTACTGAGGGGTACCATGGACCTCCAAAGAACACCTCAGGGGAGGTCCTTGGGTGGCTGGGGGCACCCCCCAAGAGGGTTATGAGACTCTGGCCCCCTCCTAACTTCTCCCTTTTGCCTCCTAACCGTGAGCTAAGATGTTTGATCCACCACATGCACCCCACCACAGTCCCAGAGCCGTGCATCTACCTGAGCTTGGGTGGGAAGCTCCCAACTGTGACTTCAAATAAAACATTTTG
>NW_004955550.1:2615694-2620482 GCF_000276665.1 Chinchilla lanigera | reverse complement strand
TCTTCTCATCTTTCTTTGTGTAGTGAACAATAGATTCATTGATCCCAGACTGGCAGCCTACAGCCACGCAGCTTTTACCTTCCTGTAACATGTCAAGACATTCCAATCTTTCTTTGATGGCAAGAATCTTCCTCTGGCTCTTGAGTTCACTATCAGAAGCCTTAGAAGGAGCAGAACATTTGGGTGTCATCATAGGACTTGAAATAAATTGAAGGCTTTACAAAAATTTCACAAAAACTTGTGAAAAAACTGCAGAGCAACACTACGTGCAGCAATCAGACATCCATATGAATGGGACAATCAGAGATGCTCAACATTGTTAACAGTGCAGGAGAGCAAACAGATTGATGCTATGATCACTGAGCAAATCAGTGCCCCGATTATAGAACACAGTATTATGGTTGATCAGCTTCCATTTTATCAGTCAAAAGTGTGCCATTTACAATCTCATGCTGGCAAGCTTCTGCAAGTGGTAGTGGCATACTGCATTTCCATTTTGTACAGTATGGTATTTATCTGCTAATGAAAGATATGCTGCATTTTATTTCAATTTAATATTCTTTTAATGTGTTTGAATTAACATTTTTTAAATTTTTACATTGTTTTAAATTTTTAGGCAAAAACAATTAACATCATAAGTATTATTTAAATACCTATATACTGCAAAATCCTGTGATATAATGAAAAACTCCACAATACAGAATTAGATGTTTTTCTTAATCTGCAATACAGGGAAGCCACAATAAGTGAACCATGATATAGTAAGGGCCCACTGTACTTACTTAAGAGTCAATCTAATAAAGGAAGTAAAAGATCTATGCAATGACTATTACAGTACACTCAAAAAGGAGATTGAAGAGCATATCAAAAGATGGAACAACATCCCTTGTTAATGGATAGGAAGAACCAACACAGTGAAAATGGCCACACTTCCAAAATTGTTAGACAGATTTAATGCAATCCCAATGAAAATACCATTAGTCTACCTCACAGAAGTAGAGAAAATACTCCTAAAATTTATCATGAAACTGAAGAGACATAGAATTGCAAATACAATCCTGGGCAACAAAAACAAGTCAGAAGGGATCACAATCCCTGACTGGAAATTATACTACATAGCTACTGTGATAAAAATCAGCATGGTACTGGCAAAAAATAGACCTGAGCACCAGGAGAACAGATTAGAAGATGCAGACACAGCTACAAACACACTCAGCCACTTTATCTTTGACAAAGGGGCCAAACATGATAACTAGATGAAAAATAGCCTCTTTAATAAATGGTGCTGGAAAAATTGGCTTTTTACACGCTGAGGACTAAAACTAGACCCATGTCTATCACCATACACTAAACTAAAGTCAAAATAGATCAAAGATTTCAATATTAAAGCAGAAACACTAAATCTACTGGAAGAGAAAGTAAGTTGAAATCTTGAAGACATAGGTAGAGCATTCATGAACAGCATTATTGAACAACACAGCATAGCATTCATGAACAAAACCCAAATTGCACAAGAAAGACTTCAGAGAATGAATAACTGGGATCTCATCTTATTAAAAAGCTTTCATACTTCAAAAAAATCACCAATAGAGTGAAAAGACAACCCACAGAGTGGGAAAGTATTTTAGCTATCTGTCCCTCAGACACAGGACTTCTATGTAGAACATATAAAAAATTTTTAAAACTCAGACCCTCAAATTCAAAGACCCAATCAAAAAAAGGGCATCTGAGATGAATACACACTTCTGAGGTGAAGAAATACAAATGGCAAATAAAAACGTGAAAAAATGCTCAACATCATTTTTCACTCTCATTCTCTGACGAATGCTCAACATCATTCATCATTCAAGAGATGCAAATTAAATGAACATTGAGATTTCAACTCACCCTGGTAAGAATGGCTATCATCAAGAAATCAACCAATAACAAGTGCTGGAGGGGCTGTGGGGACAAGGAACTCTTCTCCACTGTTGGTGACAATGTAGTGGTGCAATCACTTTGAAAATCAGTCTGGATTCCTCAAAAAATTAGGATTAGAGGTCCCATTTAACCCAGCCATTCCCCTTCTGGGTATTTTCCCAGAAGAATTAAAAACATCATGGCACAGCTATATATGTGCGCACCCATGTTCATAGCAGCACATTTTGTTATAGGAAATTTTTGGAAAAAAAACCAAATGCCCATCAACTGAGGAATGCATAATAAAAATGTAGTATTTTTATACAATGGGATATTACTCACCTATAAAGAAAGATAAACTCAAGGATTTTATAGGTAAATGGATGCAACAAGAGACCATACTCATTGGAGACATAAGTCAAACCCACATATGTAAACACATTATTGCCTCTCTAGTGCAAGAAACTGAAACAGGAAATAAAACTGAGAGGTACAATAGATATTGTCAAAGGGAAGGAAACTTCTTTTTTTTTTTTTGTTTTGTTTTGTTTTGTTTTTTCTCCGGTACCAGGAACCGAACTCACGACCTTGCGCTTGCCAGGCAAGTGCTTTTGCCGCTGAGCTAAATCCCCAGCCCCATGTGGTTTTTTTTGTTTTGTTTTTTGTTTTTTCTCCGGTACCAGGAACCGAACTCACGACCTTGCACTTGCCAGGCAGGTGCTTTGCCGCTGAGCTAAATCCCCAGCCCAGAAACTTCTTAATACAAAGGAACAACTGGGAGGTGGGAAAGAAGAAAGGAAAGAAGGAAGGGAAATATATATATATTTTGTATGTGTGTGTATATATATATATACATATATACATACATACATATTTATATATATACACACACACATACAAGATAGCTAAGATAATTGTACCACTAATTTCTATTAATTTACTGAAAGGAACAGTTAATGTTTAATTGTTTGATCAATTTTGAATGCCTATATCTGGGAATCTGAGGAACTAGTTTGAAGATAACAACAAGTAATACAATTACCATTGTAGATTTCCTATCATCTTGTTTTGAAATTCTATATTGTTTTTTATACTTTTTGTATTGTTTGATTTTTGTCTTTGTTTTTGTTATATCTTTTCTGTTCTTTCCCTTTAAAATGAAAAAAGAACTGGGGTAAGGGAAAGGAGAAAAAGAACGAAGGCAAAAAACATACATATGAATACACAAGATAGCTAAGATGTTTGTACTACTCATTTCTATCAGTTCATTGAGTGAAACAGTTAGTACTTATATGATAAATTTTACATGGCTATATCTTGTAATCTGAGCAACTACTTTGAAGATAAAAATATGCCATATAATAACAATTGTTAATTTCCTACAACTAAAATAATTTATGACTTAAAACATCTATAGGCAAGTGTCATGTTTGTGGGATGATTTATGGTGACAGTTTCATGGGTGTAAACTTTCCCATCATGGTCAGTTACTTTCATAATTGTTAAAAATACTGTCCTACTCTATGAAACCCTTCCTGCTATTGTTCTTAATTCCCACTGCATCTGGAGCAGGAACAGAACTGCTCTACCCTGTGATCTTCACTTTGCCTCAGGTCTGCCTGAGCCTCTGAGGTTTGGGTGCAGGCTGCAGGTGCCTGGGGACCACTGTGCGTGCACTCACTGCACAGAAGTAGGTGGCTGAGTCAAGGGACTGGGAGTCTCTAATGTTCAGGGAAACATAGCGGTTGGCTTTGTTGAGATGCGCTCTGAATCTTCCTTCTTCTTGGTCACCATTGGAGTATAGAGACATGAGCAACTCAGGGCCTTTCCCAGGGTACTGTCGGTACCACCTGAAGGTGTCAGAGGCACTGTCCCTGTAAGTGCAGTTGAGAGAGGCGATGGCTCCCTCTGGGACACTGAGGAACTCAGGACTCTGCTCCACCTCTTTCTGCTGGCCTCTCACCCCTGTGCACAAAGCAGATGGCAGAGAAGATTGGTTGGGAAGTGGGTGCTTACTCTCCAGAATAAAAATTATCTCTTCAGAGATTTCCAAACCTCCTGTATTGAGAGGACAAAACCACTCATATTCATCCCACAGTGCTGGCCCAGACAACAATTTTGCATACTGTACTTTAAGTTCCCAAAGAAATGCCCATACTCACAGGTGAACTGAAGCCAAAGGATCACTAGAAAAACGCTGAAGGACTTCATCCTTCTACTCTTGTTCATTAAAGATTCAGATGTTAAACTCTACAAAGCTTCTTGAAATACTTTGAGTCTTTTGCTGTAGGAAGCAAGAATAAAAGTATCTGTTCTCAAAATTAGTTCTTTTAGCCATCAACCTAAGCCAAGCACTTCCACTGATCTCTTTCCCTTCTGTCTCACTCACTCCACATCTATCTCTATCTGTGTGTGTGTGTCTGTCTGTCTGTCTCTCTCCCTTTCTCTGTCTCATATAACATTTGCACACACACACACACACACACACACACACACACACATACAGTGTGAAAGGAGTAGAAATCATCCTCAGGGTGCCTGAGAAGATGCTGCCATCTTGTGGACTCTCAACAGTGACAAATTAAATACAGAAGATGCACAAACTTAATGGGAACCTTTAAAGACAAAACTCAAAAACTTTAATTAAGAACAGTTTGAGAAACATTTACTCTAAGTCAATCTCCATGTGTCAGAGGGATGCATATATGTACGTGTATTTTACATGAAACAACAAGAAACAAATCACAATATTGTCTTTACCTGACTGATAGAAATACATTGCCCATGATGTCTCAGCAGTGCTCAGTAACTCCATGAATGCATGAAAATGTTGCAGATACAGTCACCTACTCAGGATCCCTTCTGTCTCTCTTATACAGAAGGTTTCCT
>NW_004955550.1:2611368-2615264 GCF_000276665.1 Chinchilla lanigera | reverse complement strand
AACAACAACAACAAAAAATTCCACTTCAAGTTATATATTCATGTCTCAGGAAAGAGGATGTAAACTATCTCTATTTTGGGTATGATAGTGCAACGTTGGGCTCTCTTTGATGACCAAATAGTAGCATGTAAGTCCCATCTCCCTCATGTGAATTATATTGCATAAAATCATATATACTAGTTGTCTTCACTCTGAGATTTCTCACAGTCATCTGACTTGAGGTTATAGGAAACGAGGTTGTGGTTAATAATTCACATTGGTTTTATGGTTCTGCTTACAATTCTGCTGAAGTAACTTTCATTTAATGATGTTTGAGATCAACAGAATGTATTTTTGTCTCAGCCATTGTTAGACAAATAAGAATGACTGATGAAGAGATATAGTTATTTGAAAATATTCTGGGAACTAACACAATGCTAGACTCAAGTGAATGTTGCTGAAAGATTGTTCACCATGAGTCTCTCTTACTTCTACATGTCTTACTGAGTGTGCCAGTAGTGTAAGGCTGTGAGGCACCAACTGCATCAGTTCCCAGAGATATGTTCACATGAAGCAACCTCTGTGCACAAGGCAATGTCCCCTCAGAGACAAGAAGCAAGCATGCTCACTGCTAGGGACTAAAGCAGAATATTCCACAAGCTCACAGTTCTCCATGTGACACACATCATTACAGACAGAGCATCTGCCCACACACAGTGTATCTCCTTCAGTACATCAGGGAAGGAAACACTGAAAAAAGGCACCAGCGTTTATGTCACTTGCTGTATCCTTAGCAATAAAGTGCTTTGCCTCTGGCTCAGAGGCTTGTGTTTACTGAGAGCACTGACATATTAGCAATGATGTGATTTCAAATCCTGTCCTTTCAAGATCTCAACTCCTATAAAACATGTACCAAAAATAATTATATGTAATTGTTGCCCAGGAAGTTTTCCATTGCTGTGTTTTGCAATAAAATTTGGGCAGGTTTTCATAATTATTATTTCACAATTGGGCAAGTTTTCATAATTAATTGATTAGAGAATTTTTATACCTCTCCATCTTTTTGTTATTTTTTTTCCTCCTCTCTGAAATTTCCTGAGAGCTGACTCAGTCCTTCTGATGAGGTGAGTTCATTTGAGGAAGAGAAGGCTGAGACCCTGATAATTCCTATCTGTTTGGCAGTGGCCCCTCAGCACAGGAACACTGCAGTCTGAGTCTGGGGTAAATCACTGAGGGAAACTGAGCTCAATTCCTCAATAAAGCAGACGTCACACACTAGGCAAGACATGCTAAGATGAGAATGAGAGGAATGATCGGAGAGGACAGAGGGACCAACCAACATACATTCATTCCTACAGTAGATATTTCTGAACTAAAGTGGGCACTCAGTAGTTTAAAAACACTAAGAATAAATATTTGAGTTCAACAAACAAAAACTCCTGGTCTCATAAATCTCCTAATATAACTGGAGGAATTATCACTCAACACATTGACACATAAATCAAAACCCCAGCTGCATGTTATGAGTCTCACCGTGGGGAAAATAGCCAGCGTGCTGTGGCAGAGTTAGGAGAGGGCTATCAATGGCTACTTGAGATGGAGCAGGAGCTCTACTAGAATAATTTTTAACTAGAATAATTTTTAACTAGAATAATTAATTTTTAACTAGATAAATAATTTTTAACTAGAATAATTTTAAACATCTATAGGCAAGTGTCATGTTTCTGGGATGATTTACGGTGACAGTCTCATGGGTATAAACTTCCCCTTAATGGTTAGTTACTTTAACAGTTGTTAAAAGTACTACCCTACACTATGAAACCCTTCCCACTGTTGTCCTTAATTCCCACTGCATCTGGAGCAGGAACAGAGCTTCTCTGCCCTGTGATCTCCATTCTGCCTCAGGTCTGCCTGAGCCTCTGTGGTTTGGGTGCAGGCTGCAGGTGCCTGGGGACCACTGTGCGCTCACTGCACAGAAGTAGGTGGCTGAGTCAAGGGACTGGGAGTCTCTGATGTGCAGGGAAACATATCGGTTGGCTCTGTTGAGATGTGCTCTGAATCTTCCTTTTTCTTCGTCACCACGGGAGTATACAGACATGAGCAACTCAGGGCCTTTTTCAGGGTACTGTCGGTACCACCAGATGTACTGAGAATTGCTGACCCCATACGTGCAGTTGAGTGAGGCGATGGCTCCCTCTGGGACACTGAGGGACTCAGGACTCTGCTCCACCTCCTTCTGTTGGCCGCTGACCACTGTGCAAAAATACAACAGGCAAAGAAGATTGGTTGCATAGTGGGTGCTTCCTCTCCAGACTAGAAATTATCTTTTCAATGCTTTCACAACCTCCCTTACTTAGAGGATAAAATCATTCATATTCATCTCACAGTGCTGGCACAGACAACAATTTTGCATATTGTACTTTAAGTTCCCAAAGAAATGCCCATACTCACAGATGAACTGAAGCCAAAGGATCACTAGTAAGACACTGAAGGACTTCATCATCTTGCTCTTGCTTACTGAGAATTCTGATTTTAAACTCTATAAAGCTTCTTCAAATACTTTGATTCTTGTCCTGTAGGAAACAAGAATAAAAGCACCTGTTCTCAAAATTGCAAGAAGTTCTTTGAGCCTTCAAGCTAAGCCAAGCCCCTACACTGATCTCTTTCCCCTCTGTCTTTCTGTGTCTCTCTCTCTCTGTCTCTCTGTCTCTCTGTCTCTGTCTCTCTCTCTCTGTCTCTCTCTCTGTCTCTCTCTCTGTGTCTCTCTGTGTCTCTCTGTGTCTCTCTCTCTCTCTCTCTCTCTCTCTCTCTCTCTCTCTCTCTCTCTCACACACACACACACACACACACACACACGATGTCAAAGGAAAAGTTGAAACCATCCTCAGAGTGCCTAAGAGGATGCTGCCATCTTGTGGACTCAGGATAGTGATAAATGAAATATGGAAAATGCACACACTTAATGGGAACTGTTTAAAAACCAAACTCAAACACTTCAGTTAGGAACAAATTAAGAAACATTTGCTCCAAGTCAATCTCCATGTGTGGGTGGGATGCATGCATATTCATGAAACAACCAGCAACAAATCACAATATTTTCTCCATCTGACTGATAGCAATATGTTGCATATGATGTCTGAGCAGTGCAGGGTTAGTCCATGAATGCATGTAAAAGTTGCAAACAGAGTCACACACTCGGGACCATTTCTGTCTCTCTTAGACAGAAATTTTCTTTCCCCAATTAAAAAATAAATAAAAATACTCAGTTAAATGGCTAGAGTAGTTTAACAAAGTGGTGTAATGCCAAAGTAAATAGTTTCACACTGTTTCCAAAACAGAACTAAATTCCCCTTCAGGTTATATACGCATGTCTAGGGAAAGAGGACATAGAATGTTTCTCTTTTATGAATGATAGTAGACCTTTAGGCTCTCTTTGATAAACCAAAGAGTAGCATGTAAGTCCTAAATCTCTCATGTAAGTTATATTGCATAAAACCATATATATTAATTGTCTTTACTCAGGTCTCTCACACTCATCTGACTCTGGGGTTATAGGAAATATGATTATGTTAATACTACACATTTATTTTATGCTTCTGCTTAAATTTCTGCTGAAGTATCTTTAATTTAATGATGTTTTAGATAAACTGAATGTATTCTGTCTCAATCTTTGTTAGATAAATAAGAATGGCTAATGAAGAGATTTAGATGTGTCTAAATTTTCTAGAAACTAATGTAATGTGAGACTTAGGTGGATATCACTGAAAGATAGTCCACCATGAGTCTCTCTTACTCCTACATGTCTTTCTCAGTGTGCCAGTAGGGTAAGGCTGTGATGCACCAATCGCATCATTTCCCAGAGCTGTGTTCACAGAAAACAACCTTTATACACAAGGTAATGTCCCCTCTGAGACAAG
>NW_004955550.1:2579153-2579757 GCF_000276665.1 Chinchilla lanigera | reverse complement strand
TAAAAGTCAAAGGATGGAAAACAATCCTTCATGCAATAGGAACCCGTGTGGCTTTTCATTTCTCTCCCACAATTCAACTTAACATCTACTATAAGGTCTTCCTTCTATGAAGTCACAAGTAGTTTTCCTGGATTTAATGCAGTAAGTACAAGGAAAACCCTTAGTGTATAGAGGTCAGGGGAGGGGACAAGGATATGCTCTTTAATGTCTCCAACTATCCTCACCATTTGACAAAATACACTCAATGCCATGTGTTCTGCATTAGCACCACGCAAAACTTTAGCCACCAGAACAAACACTTTGGTACCTGGAACTCTTCTCAACACCTTCTCAGAGGTCCTTCCTAAGGAATCTGGGGTTACCCTGTGCTCCCGTGCCCTCCCCAGGTGTGCAGCCACCGATGGCTACTGCTGATGCTTCTTGTATTCACATGCCACACCACAGGGCACAAGAATTAAGATTCAGCCAGAACTCTGAGACCCTTCCAGCCTGTACTCAAGAACAGCAAACTAGACACTCTCCAATCTTTGGTCACTCCCAGCAACTGAGCATTTGGTTTCTACCAGTCCTCACATTCTGACTCTAGCCCTTCCCTCCATCCCCC
>NW_004955550.1:2575091-2579053 GCF_000276665.1 Chinchilla lanigera | reverse complement strand
TAGCTGAGTCAAGGGACTGGGAGTCTCTAATGTGCAGGGAAACATAGCGGTTGGCTCTGTTGAGATGTGCTCTGAATCTTCCTTCTTCTTGGTCATCATTGGAGTATACAGACATGAGCAACTCCAGACCTTTCCCAGGATGCTGTCGGTACCACCTGAAGGTGTTAGAAGTGCTATCCCTGTAAGTACAGTTGAGAGAGGCAATGGTTCCCTCTGGGACACTGAGGGACTCAGGACTCTGCTCCACCTCCTTCTGCTGGCTGCTCACCCCTGTGCAAAAAGACAACAGGCAGAGAAGATTGGTTGAGTAGTGGGCACTTCCTCTCTAGAGTAGAAATTATCTTTCCAGTGCTTTCACAGCCTCCTGATTTAGAGGATGAAACCATTCATATTCATCCCACAGTCCTGGCACAGACAACAATTTTTCACATTGTACTTTAAGTTCCCCCCAAAATACCCATACTTACAAATGAACTGAAGCCAAAGGATCACTAGTAGGACACCAAAGGACTTCATGATCTTGCTTCTGTTCACTGAGGATTCAGATTTCAAACTCTACAAAGCTTCTTCAAATATTTTTATTCTTGTGCTGCAGGAAGCAAGAATAAATGCACCTCCTCTCAAAATTAGAAAAAGTTCTTTGAGCCATCAAGTTAGCCAAGACCCCCTGCTGATCTGTTTCCCCCTGTCCCTCTCACTCTGTCTCTCACTCTCTGTGTTTCTCTATGTCTCTGCCTCTCTCTCCCTCATATGCATTTACACACACACACACACACACACACACACACACACACACACACACACACACTGTCCAAGGAGAACCTGAAACCATCCTCAGGGTGCCTGAGAAGATGCTGCCATCTTGTGGACTCAGGATAGTGATAAATGAGATACAGAAAATGCACACACGTAATGGAAACTGTTAAACATCAAACTCAAACACTTCAGTTAAGAACAATTTAAGAAATATTTGCTCCAAGTCAATCCCCATGTTTGGGTGGGATGCATATATGTGGGTGTATTTTACATGAAACAACCAGAAGCAAATCACAATATTTTCTCCATCTGATGGATAGAAATATGTTGCACATGATGTCTTAGCTAGTGCTGGGTTAGTCCATGAATGCATGTAAGAGTTGCAAATAAAGTCACCCACTAGGACCCCTTCTATCTCACTTAGACAGAAGTTTTCCTTCCCTAATACAAGAAAAAATTGAAAACATTCTGTAAAACGGCTAGAGTAGTTTAACAAAATAATGTAATGCCAAAGTAAATAGTTTCACACTATTTCCATAACAGGACTAAATTCCTCTTCAGGATATATATTCATGTCTGGGCAAAGAGGACATAGCATGTCTCTCTTTTAGGAATGATAGTGGATCTCTGTTCTCTTTTTGATAAACCAAAGAGCAGAACATGAGTCCTAACTCCCTTATGTGAGTTATAATGCATAACACCATACATACTAAATGTCTTCACTTTGAGATTTCTCACAGTCATCTGACTCTGGGGTAATAGGAAACAGGATTGTGTTAATATTCCACATTGGTTTTATGATTCTGCATAAATTTCTGCAGAATTAACTTTAATTTAATGATGTTTGAGATAAACTGAATGTATTTTGTCTCAGTCTTTGTTAAATAAATAAGAATGGCTGACGAAGAGATACAGTTATGAGAAAATATTCTAGAAACTAACACAATGTGAGACTCAAGTGGATATTGCTGATAGTCCACCATGTGTCTCTTTTACTCCTACATGTCTTACTCAGTGTGCCAATAGTGTAAGGCTGTGATGCACCAGCTGTTATCATATCCCAGAGACATGCTTGCTGCCAGCAACCTTTGTAGACAAGGTAACGGCCCCTCCGAGACAAGGTGAAAGCATGCTCACTGCTAGGGACTAAAGCAGAGAATTCTACAAGCTCACAGTCCTCCATGTGACACACATCACTGCAGACAGAGCATCCGCCTACACACAGTGTATCTCCATCAGGTACATCAGGGAAGGAGGCACTGAAGCAAAGACACTAGTGCTTATGCCGCTTGCTGTATCCTTAGCAAAAGAGTTCTTTCCCTCTGGCTCAGACACTTGTGCTTACTGAGAGCATTTATATATTAGCTACGATGTGATTTTAAACCCTGTCCTTTTAAGATCTAATCTCCTATAAAGCATGTACCAAAACTGATTATGTATAATTGTTTCCCAGGAAGTTTTTGATTGCTGTATTTTGCAATAAAATTTGGGCAGGTTTTCATAATTATTTGATTACCGAAGTTTTTATTCTGCCCCTCTTTTTGTTATGTCTTTTTCCTCCTCTCTGATATTTCCTGAGAGCTGACTCAGTCCTTCTGATGAGGTGAGTTCATCTGAGTGAGAGAAGGCTCAGACCCTGAGAGTTTACATCTGTTTGGCAGCAGCCCCTCAGCACAGGAACACTGCAGTCCTAGTCTGGGGTAAAGTGCTGAGGGGAACTGAGCTCAATTCCTTGATAAAGCAGACATCACACACTAGGCCAGAGTTGGTGAGAATGAGAGGAAGAATCAGGGAGAAGGAGAGAGGGTCCCACCAACATACATTCGCTCCTGCAGTAGATATTTCTGAACTAAAGTGGGCACTCACTTGTCTAAAAGCACTAAGGATAAATATCTGAGTTCAAGAAACAAAACTCCTGACCTCATAAATCTTCTAATGCAACTGGAGGAATTATCACTCCTCACATTTGCACATAAATCAGCACCATAGCTGCACGTTATGATTCTCACCACGAGGGAGGTAACCAGCATGCTGTGGCAGAGTTAGGGGAGGGCTATGGCTGGTGACTTTAGGCAAGAAGAGCAGAAATCCTGACAGCTGAAATGAGACTGGCAGGGTGAGAATGAGTCAGGTTAGGCAAGATGTGGGTGAAGAGAACTTCAGATGGATGAAAGAGTGAGACTCAATGTCTGAAAGGACGTGGCACTTTTAGAAACCTTGAGAAGCAGAAACTAGCTAAAGAGATTTCCATACTATCGACATTCTTTCCCTCTAGTAGGCCCTCAACCCTCAGTGGTGTGTACACACACACATGCACACACATGCAAACACACACACACACACACACACACACACACACACATAAATGCGGGAGAAAAAAAGACAACAAAATGCCTCCCAAAACTCAACTAGCCCATAGCAGGTCCAGTGGACGTCAGTTGAGGAAAAAAATCAAACATCTAATGATTGTGTTATACAAAATGATAAAAAAAGAATAAAAAAAACTAGGGGAAAATAATGATGACCTGACTAAAGAGATAATAGACTTGAAAACAAATTGAACAGTGATCTTTGAGAAAATATGAATAAAAAATTTACAACTAAGCAAAACAACTCAAAACACACATAACCAATTTAGTAAAGAATTAGTCTGGGAGTACTACTGTGCCATAGAGAAGAATGCACTAGAGTCCTTTGTAGGAAAGTGGATGCACCTTGAGACTGCAATGTTAAGTGAAATAAATCAAACACACAAGCTTAAATGTCCCAGCTTCCCAGAATGCTGGGATTACAGGCATAGACAACTATGCCCAGCTGAAATAGTCTGATATAAAACTGAACAAAGAACCTGAGTACACATTGCTCTGAAGAACACACCAAAATGGGAAAAGGCATATGAAAAGGTGCTCAACATGAACAATATTCAGGGAAACCTGACACTGGAATAAAATATCACCTTAAACTTGTTGAGGTGACTATTATGAAAGGACTAAGGACTATTATGAAAAAACAAAAGACAAGCAAGTGTTCGTAGGAGAGAAATCAGAAACCCCAGGGTACAAGAATCAAAATTCAGGACAGGAAATCTGAGACCCTCCCAGCCTGTACTCAAGAGCAGCAATACAGCCCCTGTCCAATCTTAGGTCACTGCCATCAACTGAGCATTTGGTTTCTACCAGTCCTCACATTCTGACTCTAGCCCTTCC
>NW_004955550.1:2569080-2574991 GCF_000276665.1 Chinchilla lanigera | reverse complement strand
ACTATCTCCTGTCTCCTGCCATGGGACTGCAAGACCCTCAGGTGACTGAAGGTCATCAGCAGAAGGTGGCCTCACTTACCAGGCTCCAGGTGGCTGGCAAGCAATGGCACCCTGCAATGGCTCTGTCCGTGTCAGGCTACTAATCATTCAGGCGTTCACGGGTTGGAACACTGAGCGTAGACATAGCCTCGATTCTCTCTGCCACCTAGTGACGCAGATGTGACACAGCAGCCACACCTGCAATGCCTCAGGGGGCAGTTAAAATAAAATTTAAAATAAAAAGACAAATAAATAAAAGCATATGCTATGTATCTTGAGATATATTTATACTAAAGTAAGTATCCCACTCCAGAAAAGGAAAGCCAAATTTGAGTAACTTCATTCTATCACATCTTTGGGTTCTTCTCATTGTCTTCCAAATATTTTTTCCATTCTTGAAAATATTTCCTCATGGGCAGTTCTGCATGTCAAGAATTTGCAGCAAGTCCTACTCATGTTGAATCACTTAGTGGCACACTGAAGAAAGCTGAACAGAAATCTTAATCTCCCATTTTCAAGGATTTCTGACACTGAACTATGTAAACCATGCCATAACTAACCCTGTAATCTCAGATTTGCAATCTGTGTAGCTTTCAATATTTCTCTACAATTCAATTTAACATCTACTATAAGATCTTCTTTGTATAAAACCACAGATACTTTTCCTGGATTTAGTGTAGTAAGTACAAGGAAAATCTATACTGTATAGGAGTCAGGGGAGGGGATGAGGATATGATCTTCAGTGTCACCAACTGTCCTCACCATTTGCCAAAATACATTCAATGCCATGCGTACTAACACATGCAAATCTTTTGCCATGCAAATCTTTAACCACCATAACAAACCCTTTGGTGCCTGAAACTCACCTCCACTCCTTCTCAGAGATCCTTCTTAAGGAATCTGGGGTTACCCTGTGCTCCTGTGCCCTTCCAAGATGTACAACCCCCCAATGGCTATCATTGATGCTTCTTACATTTGCATGCCACACCCCAGGGCACAAGAATCAAGATTAAGGTCAGGTACTCTGAGACCCTCCCAGCCTGTACTGAGGAACAGCAATATAGACCCTCTCCAACCTTAGATCACTGCCAGCAACTGAGCATTTAGTCTCTACCGGTCCTCACATTCTGACTCTAGCCCTTCCCTCCATACTCCACCCAGAGGTGTCCTCATTTAAAGCAGAAGAGGTGTTGCAGCTGAGAGCAGAGATGAGGCAGGAGCTCTACAACTTGAACAATTCATGACTTCAAACACCTATAGGCAAGTGTTATGTTTATGAGATGATCTATGGTGACAGTATCATGGGTATAAACTTTCCCTTCATGGTCAGTTACTTTAACAGTTGTTAAAAATACTGCCCTACTCTATGAAACTCTTCCCAGTATTGTTCTTAATTTCCACTGCATCTGGAGCAGGAACAGAACTTCTCTGCCCTGTGATCTCCACTCTGCCTCATGTCTGCCTGAGCCTCTGTGGTTTGGGTGCAGGCTGCAGGTGCCTGGGGAGCACTGTGCACTCACGGCACAGAAGTAGGTAGCTGAGTCAAGGGACTGGGAGTCTCTGATGTGCAGGGAAACATAGCGGTTGGCTCTGTTGAGATGTGCTCTGAATCTTCCATCTTCTTGGTCACCATTGGAATATATAGCAATCAGCATCTTAGGGCCTTTCCCAGGGTACTGTCGGTACCACCTGAAGTTGTCAGAAGTGCTGTCCCTATAAGTGCAGTTGAGTGAGATGATGGCTCCTTCTGGGACACTGAGGGACTCAGGACTCTGCTCCACTTCTTTTTGCTGGCCACTTATCCCTGTCCACAAAGACAACAGGCAAAGAAGATGGGTTGGGTAGTGGGTGCTTCCTCTCCAGAGAAGAAACTATCTTTTCAGTGCTCTCACAACCTCCTGTATTTAGAGGATAAAACCATTCATATTCATCCCACAGTGCTGGTACAGACAACAATTTTGCATATTGTACTGTAAGTTCCCAAAGAAATGCCCATACTCACAGGTGAACTGAAGCCAAAGGATCACTAGTAAGGCACTGAAGGACTTCATCGTCTTCCTCCTGCTCACTGAGAATTCTGATTTTAAGCTCTACAAAGCTTCTTAAAATACCTTGATTTTTTTGCTGCAGGAAACAAGAATAAAAGCAACTGTTCTAAAAAATACAATAAGTTCTTTGAGTGGGTGGCTAAGCCAAGCCCCTCCTCTGATCTTTTTCACCTCTGTCTCTCTCTCTCTCTGTCTCTCTGTCTCTGTCTCTGTCTCTCTGTCTCTCTGTCTCTCTGTCTCTCTGTCTCTCTCTCTCTCTCTCTCTCTCTCTCTCTCTCTCTCTCTCTCTTTCTCTGTCTCTGTCTCTCCCTCATATACATTCTTACACACACACACACACACACACACAGTGTTAAAGAAGTTGAAACCATTCTCAGGGTGCCTGAGACGATGCTGCCATCTTGTGGACTCAGGATAGTGATAAATGAGATACAGAAAATGCACACACGTAATGGGAACTGTTAAACATCAAACTCAAACACTTCAGTTAAGAACAAATTAAGAAATATTTGCTCCAAGTCAATCCCCTTGTGTGAGTGGGATGCACATATGTAGGTGTATTTTACATGAAATAACTGGGAACAAATCACAATATTTTCTCCATCTGATGGTTAGAAATATATTGCATATGATATCTGTGCAGTGCTGGGTTACTCCATAAGTGCATGTAAAAGTTGCAAAGAAAGCCACCTACTCAGGACCCCTTCTATCTCACTTAGACAGAGGTTTTCCTTCCCCATTACAAAAAAAACTTGAAAACATTCAGTAAAACAGCTAGTGTAGTTTAACAAGGTGGTGTAATGCCAAAGTAAATAGTTTCACACTATTTTCAAAACAGGACTAAATCTAGGATATATATTAATGTCCAGGGAAAGAAGACATCGAATGTGCCTCTTTTAGGAATAATAGTGGATCTCTATTCTCTTTTTCATGAATCAAACAGTAGCATGTAAGCCCAGACAGCTTGAGGAAATCCAGGGAGCCTCCCTTTCCCCTCCAACACATGCCTGGGAGCCAACTGAAGACAATAAACTTTCAGGCTCTCCTAAAACCTCACCTAGCCACAATTTACAAGCACAGGAGTTGCACTGACCACTGGGGATTTTCAGACCCTCACCCTGCCACTCACACATAATCAGGAGAGTGAGGCTGTGCTCCAGAGAACCTCTGGATCCTCAAAAATGACAAAATGAAGGAGTAAAATGCAATCCAAAACCTCCACACCACCCAGAAAAAGTCCAGGAGACATCAACATGGAAGAGCCTGGAAGTCATACACCTGAAATTTCTGAAATGATAGCAACTGGAATACAGATACAACTCCATCAGACCACAGAAGACAGCAGATCAAAAAATACTCTCTCAGGTAAAAAACAGAAATGACAACAATAATGAAAGAATTGTTCAGCATATCCAAAGATGACATTGACAAGAAAATAGAAGAGCACAGACAACTCATGAAAATCTTGACTGAACAATATAGTAAAGAACTAGAATGTATGAAATAGATTCAAGCAGACATCCAGGAAATTAAAAATTCCATTGAAACCTTGCAAAACCACCTGAACAAAGCTGAAGATAGACATTCAGACCTTGAAGACAGCATTGCCACTAATGAACATGAAAGGAGGGACCTCTTGAAAACAAGGAACCAGGAAATAACAATTCAACAACTGCAAGATGAAGCAAAGAAAAACAATGTCAGATTAATAGGTATCTATGAAACAACAGGTGTCAACACAAATGGCTTAAAAAGACTATTTGCAGAAATAATAGAAAAGAAAATCTCAACATGCAAAAAGAATCGAACAAACAGTAAGTGATGCATACAGAACTCTGATTAATCGTGACCAAAATAAATCTACACCCAGACATATGGTGATCAAAATCCCAGAAACTCAACAAAAGATCAGAATTTTAAAAGATGTTAGAGAAAAGAAACAGATGAACTATAAAGGAAAGCCTATCAGAATCACGGCAAACTTCTCAACACAACATATCAAGTCAAGAAGAGCTTGGAGTGAAGTATTTCAGGTACTGAAAGAAACTTCCAACCCAGATTGATGTGCAAAACTATCCTTCAAATTTAATGGAGAAATAAAATATTTTCATGATAAAGAACAACTGAAGAAATTCATGAGTGCCAAACCAATTCTACAAAGAGTACTAAAAGATATTCTAGAAAGAGGTAAAACAGACTGCAATTTCAAGAACAACAACAGAAAGAAACAAACAAGCAGAGCAAGCAATTAAACAGATGGAAAAAGGAGGATCCAACAGCAGGAAAATACCATGAGAAAGATAAGCCAATACATATCAGTTATAACCATCAGTGTAAATGGTCTCAATGCACCAACCAAAGGAAACGGACTAGCAGAGTGCATCAAGAAACAAAATCCAGAGACTCTCTGAGCCCCGTGCACCCTGCGCTGAGAGAGTGAGTACTCCGGGAGCTTCTGGGCCTGTGGGTTCGAGTCTGTGCTCGGCCTACACCGCCACGGTTCCCAGCTGAAATGCACGGAGAAAGCCAGGTATTTTCCATCTATCCCTGAGGGCAGAGTGCGCAAACCAGGTGCCTGCCGACATTACAGACTGAGGCTCTGCTGACCAGGCACCCACAGCAGAGAGGAGGTCTTTACTCAGAAGCCCCGAGGTCTTCTCTGGCTGGGGGCTGGGCAAGCAGACTCTCTGAGCCCCACGCGCCCTGCAATGAGAGAGCGAGTACTCTGGGAGCTGCTGGGCCCTTGGGTTCGAGTCTGTGCTCAGTCCACACCGCCACGGTTCCCAGCTGAAACGTGTGGAGAGAGCCAGGTATTTCCCATTTACTCCCTGAGGGCAGAGCGCATGAACTAGGACCCAACGGACATTACAGACTGAGTCTCTCCTGTCCTGGCACCCGCGGCAGAGAGGAGGTCCTCAATCAGAAGCCCCGGGGACTTCTCTGGCTGGGAGCTGGGTGAGCAGACTCTCTAAGCCCTGCGCACACTGCGCCAAGTGAGCAAGTGCTCCAGCAGCTGCCGGACCTGCAGTTCGAGTTCATGCTTTGCCTTTGCCCAGACCCTCTAATGAGGCGAAGGCTGGGGAAGTCTGTGACTGCTACCCATCTGGGCTGCATCTGGTGCCTGTATGTGTCCTGAACTGACTGGAGACATAGATTCAGGTGGATCACAAACTGTAGACCCTGCAGTTTGTGTCTGAATTATACCCATACCCTAAACTGTCTGGAGACATAGGTCCACTGGACCGGGATTGTCACACCAGTGCAACCTGAGTCAGGTCTGAACGTGCACTGAACTGCAAGGGGATGCTGGATCAGAAGGTTGGCCATCAACTGACACAAGTGCCCATGTCTGAGAACAGGGATAGCTAGATACAAATCAAAAACTGCCAGAAAACTGAAGACTAAATAGTGCTACTCAGAGGTCACCCAGAGGCAAACCTAAACTACAGGAAAAATAGGGACACTAGTGGTCTTGGCTGTGCAGCTACTCAAGAGGGAAATTGAGCTTTCTGCAACCAGTAGCAAACATGTTAAAATGAAAGACTAAAACACAATCCCAGAAATCCACCCCAATCAGAACAAGTCCAGGAGACATCAGCATAGGAGAATTTGGTAAACACATGCTTGAAATAGCTGAAATGATTGCAATGGAGGTAAAGAAACAACTGCATAAGGCCATAGAAGAGATGAGATCAGAAATAATCTCTCAGGCAAAAAGTGAAATGACAAGAATAATGAAGGAAATGCTCAAAAATCTGAAGAAGAAATATATAAGAAAATAGAAGAACAAAGGCAAGGATCAGAAGTGTTCAATGAAAAATATA
>NW_004955550.1:2562779-2563495 GCF_000276665.1 Chinchilla lanigera | reverse complement strand
GCTGAGTCAAGGGACTGGGAGTCTCTAATGTGCAGGGAAACATAGCGGTTGGCTCTGTTGAGATGTGCTCTGAATCTTCCTTCTTCTTGGTCACCATTGGAGTATACAGACATGAGAAACTCCAGACCTTTCCCAGGATGCTGTCGGTACCACCCAATATACTGAGAACTGCTGACCCTATAAGTGCAGTTGAGAGAGGCGATGGCTCTTTCTGCGACACTGAGGGACTCAGGACTCTGTTCCACCTCCTTCTGCTGGCTGCTCACCCCTGTGCAAAAAGACAACAGGCAGAGAAGATTGGTTACGTATTGGGTACTTCCTCTCCAGAGTAGAAATTATCTTTCCAGTGCTTTCCCAACCTCCTGTATTTAGAACGTAAAACCATCAACAGTCTTGGAAGAGATGCTGCTTTACATATGGTACATTATATTCCCATAGAGAAATGTCAAAACTTACAGATAAACTGAAACCACAGGATCACTAGCAAAACATTAAAATTTTCCATCATTCTTTCTCCCTGGTGCACCGAGGATTCAGTTTAAGCCATAAAATAAAGGAAATCTCATCAGACACTTCTAGTTCAGAAAAGCTAAAAAGAGTCTGTTTTTACAATTAGAAAAAATGATGTTCTTTTCAGTACCGCTGCTTCACCTACAAGCCCCTCCCTGTATGTCTCTCTGCCTCTTTCTCTCTCTCTCTGTTTCTCTCTCTCTCTC